>NW_006300036.1:1718027-1745846 GCF_000327345.1 Myotis davidii | reverse complement strand
CCTGCTGTTCTGTTTGACAGTGTTTGCAGAGAGCTGGATTGAGCTGCCTGCTCCTTTGATGCCCAGAGGAAATTTGAAGTCCTGAACTTGTCCTTCTGTACTGAGAACTGCAACTTCCAGGACTGCATGAGGCAAGGGAATAAAGGAGGAGGAGTAAGGGGGCATTCTTTAAACTACAAAGAGCAAATGATAATTGCGTGAAAACCACTGTTTCTTTTTATCTACTTACAAAACTTTACTGTTAGAGCTCAACAAAATATGAACCAAATTATTCTAAGAAGTTCTTATGCCTTGACTACTCTGAAAAATTTCATATAATCTTTTTGATGTATTTCATATATTTCATATAAGCATTTTATTCTAGGTTTATATTTTTTGTCATGAATTAATTCTAAACTTTTAGCCTATGAGTAGTATATGAATTCATAATACAAAACTTTCAGTGTTTTATTTAAATGATTAAACAAAACTATATCAAAATGATACCTTGGCTCTTTATGTTAAGTAAATTTTCAATGGTTATTTGCTTGCCAAGGGTAAAACCATGAAGTATAAATTTGAATGTCTTTATTGTATGTATACATCTATTTACATGTATAAGATATGTTTTAATACAGAAGACTCCACAGGTCAGTTTTGCAGTAATAGATTTTTCTCTAATTTCTAAAAGTGGTAAGACCAGCTAAGTTTACTTATGAGAAAATGCCTAGCATATTAAAACTCCCCATTAATTTTCACTAGTAACTATCAATCTGTACATATTTAAGTTGGTCAAAATAGGCTCTAAGTGTCAAATCTGGCCTGCTATCTGCTTTTGGAAATAAAGTTTTATTGGAACACGGCCTGCTTCCATATTGTCTTATGGCTGCTTTGGTGCTACAATGCCAGTTAAATATTTGCAACTTAGACCACATGGACTGAAAAGCCTAAAATATATACTATTTGGGCTTTCACAGTAAAAGTTTGCCAACTAAGGATAACACATACTCTAAATAATTCAATAAATAAAGTTCATATATATTTTTCCTAAGTACACCCTCTCTAATGGTGTATATCCTTGCATAGCTATTTCTATACTTGGATACCAGGTAAACACGTATGTACACATACACACATACAACGATGCATTTACTCCCTTTCTTTTTACAAAATGGGCTTATGCCATTATAGAGTAACTCTTGAATACTAATTTTTTTACTTTTTATCTGCCACACCTTTGTTTTGTAAAATACATATAGATTTATTTATAAATATAAAATTATAATGCTGGGAGATTTTTATAAGTTATCAGACCACATGTCAAGCATCTAAAATACAAGTTTATAATGAGAGTCATATAACTCCTAGAAGTCTATCAGCTTAAGAGATAGGCTGAAATACTTATTTTATTGATCCATGCTTAGAAAGATTAAGCTGATGAGCAGGTGAATGATCTCTCCTCGTATCAGATCCCATGTGTGCGGGTAAGGGGTTAAGGGAGAAAGAAGAGTGACAAAAATATGCATCTAATATATACCTCTCTTTTCCTTTCACTGAAAGGCACTCAATTATTCTCAAAACAAGATGGAAGACAGGATGAAAAAAGGAAATAATCTTGAGTTTCATGAAATGTTACAAATACAGATATATATGCACAGAGTTAATTTCATTCAACAGATATTTACTTATTAGAGTTTAAAAATTACATCTATTAAATATATAGATGCAAAAGTATTTAGTAAGTTTATACATACTTTAAGTACAACATCCTGAACAAACTGAGTTTAATTCAAAAAGTCTTCCAGAAATCAATGCATTAGAAAATATATCAATGGCCCGACTGGAGGGGCTCAGTGGTTGAGAGCATCCGACCTATGAACCAGGAGGTCATGGTTGGATTCTTAGGCAGGGCACATGCCCTGGTTGCAGGCTCGAACCCCAGTGGGGGGCATGCCAGAGGCAGCCAATCAGTGATTTCACTCCATTAATGTTTCTATATCTCTCTCCCTCGTCCTTCCTCTCTGAAATCAATAAAAATATATGTAAAAAAAGAAACTATAGTAATGTAATTTACCAAATTAAGATAAAGCAGAAAGAATTAAACACATTCCAATACTCACTCAATATAAGAAATCTTTACAAAATAATAGGAATAAAATAATTTCTTGCTCAGATAAAGGCTTTGGTATCAGATAAAGGGTATCTTTTTAAACTTAGAGCAAACAACGGTGAAAAGCTCCGGAAGCATTCCTTTTAAAGTCAGGATGATCCCTGTCACAGGTCTGATTTAGCACTGTACTAAAAGAAGAGCTAATGCAACAATTCAAGAAAAACAAAAGCTACAAAGACTGGAAGGAAAAAGCAAATTGTTATTATTTACAGGAAATATAATTAACAACATACTAATCTTGAGGGAGACTCCATATACTCTGAGAAGTAAAAGAATTTGGCAAGACTATAGCCAGCAAAATTAACTGTGGTCCTATAGACTAAGCAACAATTAGAATATGTAATTTTAGAAAAATTAAAGTTAATAAAATTTTATTTTAATTACAATAAAAATAAATAGTGTAGTTCCCAAGGACTTAACCTAATAAGAGAAAAGTACAAGATATTAATGGGAAAAACACAGAACTTTATTAAAAGATCTAATAACAAATGAAGGATTTTTTATGGTCTTACTTGGGATAACACAATAAATCTGTGACACTTCTTTTAAAATCTATCTATAAACTCAGTCTAATTCTAATAAAAATTCCAACAAGATTTTTTTGAGTAGCAATAACTTGACAATCTGATTTTAAATTTCACGTGGGGGAGCCATGCCAAAAGCAGGCAAGGCAATTAATGCTTCACAGAACAGAACTGAAGGAACTCACCAGATAGTAATATTACTGAAACAAAACCAAAGCAACGCCTAACACATACTCCTAACATGAACATAAACTTGATATATGACTGAGATATCATTACAAACCAATAGGGAAAGGAATGGATTATGCAACTACAAATACAAGTATTGAACAATTGATTATCCATATGGAGAACGTAATCAAATTAGTTAACTCCTACATACATAAACAAAAGTTAATTTTAGGTGGATTAAAAGCATAATTGTAAAAAAGGAAAGTATTATGATTTCCAAAGAAAATACAAGATCTTTATAACTGTAGAGAAGATTTTCTTGAGCAAAACACCAAAAAGAAAATACTTCTTAAAAAGATCTCAGAAACACGGCCCTAAAAGAATGGATAATAAATTTTACTTCATTATTCTGTAAAACAAAAGAAATCATAAACAAAGTAAAAAAGAGAAGGCATCAATAAAAAATAAATATTTGCAAACCAGTGTTCAGAATGCATTATTCACAGAGAAAAAGGTATACAGGAAAAACTTGTAAACAAATTTACTGGAGAGAAAACAAAAAACAACAACAATAAATGCAGTAAGTAGTCAAAGAACTGCAATTAAAACAATAATGTGATCAAGTCAAACCTATTAAAATGACAAAGTTTATGTTGATAATATAGTGTTAACAAAGACAGTGGCTGGGAATACTGGTATTATAGGTGAAAATGTAAAATGGTAAAACTATAATTTGACAGTATTTAGTAAAGTTGATGATGGGCATGCTCTAAGACTCAAAATTTCTACTTCTAAGTCTATATGTACATATATATCTGGAAGGCATACATATGAACAAGAAGACACAAAAACTTTCACTGAAGTTTTCCTACAGTACTAGGAAAAACACATAAGCCACTGAAGTATCTATCATTGGCACAATTAAATAATAGTGAAGTCTTCTTATATCAGATGAATGCACTAAAGATGCATGTATTAACATACATAAACATGAAAATTATCATAGTAGAGAAAAATTACTCAATTACATTTGTAGTGTGAAATCTTAACTTAAAAAACAAAAAGTAACTGTTAAATGTACATTTCCCATAGAGCAAAAAGATTTTTAAAAAAGCTTACCAATGTTAACAGGTAATTTAAAGATGATGGTTACTTCATTCTTGATCTGATCAAGAAGGAGGAGACCCAGGATTGTTTATAATATTATCTACTTCTGTATGCTTGAAATAATATATGCTTTGTTCAATAGATCTCCTGAAATTGAATCCACTTGATTCATAGGAGAGCCTCACTCACAACCAATGCTGTCGATAGGATTTTAATATATTTCTCTGTCCTATTTTTATAATTCATCGCAGAGTATTTACTGCGATGAGAGGAGAAGGGGAGTAAAGTGAGAGAGCATACAGGGAGAACTACTGCTTCTGCCAGGTGACCCATCACATTGTAGACTCCATCACCCTGAGTCCCAGGGTAAACATAACTTGGAGCCCACAGATGACAGGGAGCAGCACCAAAGCCCAGCCTGCAATAGTGATGCAACATGATGGGTATAATCCTTTGTTGTTGTGAGCTGCTGTGACTTTGGGGGTTTTGTTACTGCAATGTAACTAAGCTTACACTGACATAAAATCATGCAGGCTGCTAAGCCCATTGGAGAATAAATGATTGATAGTAAATTTTATAATGGGTGAATTAGGCTGATAATACTAAAACACCTATCGATGGCAAGATACAAAGACAAGCAAACATATGCCTCTTGAATAGGATGCAATAGAAAGTTCTGGGGGGAAGGGGGAAGATAAGACTTACATCTGACCTGATCAAGTCTCCTGATATAATTTTCAGTATATATCATTCATGATAAAATGATATAGGATGAAATAAGCCAAGTCCAGAATGTGGGGTATTTTACAGAACAAATTATCTGGTCAGTTTCTTCAACAAAAATGAAAATGGTTTTAAAAAATAACTGTATGGATAAGTGGCTTTTAATTAAAAGATACTAAATCATTGTATCAATTAAATGTCTGACATGAACTTTTTTGAATCCTGGTTTAAAAATTAAGGTATTAAGTATTAACAAATTTATGTGAATCAAGTAAATTTAAGCACATGTTTGTTATCTTTTGAAGCTATTTTTCTTAAATTTTAAAGTATAAAAATGACATTGTGTTTTCTTGGAAAAAAGTATAGGATATTTACCAATGTATTTAAAGTAATAATAATATGATGTTAAGATATGCTTTGAAATAATAACAATGACAAGAATAAGTGAAACAGGATTAGCTTAGATGTTGAATAAAAAACTGCTTCTCTCAAGATATCATTAAGAAAAATTTTTAAAAATGACATACTGAGGGAAAACTTTCAGAGTACATACACTTGACAAAAGATTTGTATCAAGAATATATAAAGAATCTTTGTAACTTATTACTACGAAGACCAACAATCTAATTAAAAATGAGCAAAATACATGAACAGACACTTCACAAAAAGATGTATGAGAGGCCAATAAGCGCACTTGAAAAGTTGAACAGTTATCAATAAAATATAACTTAGCAATCATACAAATGCAAAATAAAGCCAAAATGAAATCCTACTAGACTAAACTTAAAAAGACATTTGAGAAGACAATCCTAAATGTTGGTGAAAATGTGGGGCAACTGGAACGTTCATTGCCGTTAAGAGTAAAAAATGGTACAATGACTTGGAAAAGAGCAGCTCTAATAAAATTGCAGTCAAAAAGTGGAAATGACCTAATTGTCTAACAAGTGAGTTAATATTCAACTAGTGGTATGTCCTTATAATTAAACTAGAGACCCGGTGCATGAAATTCGTGCACTGTGTGTGTGTGTGTGTGTCTTCAGAAATTTTCAGGGAGCTTGTGAAGTCTCTTCTATGAGGTATAGCGTGCGTGTGTGTGTGTGTGTGTGTGTGTGTGTGTGTGTGTGTGGTGGGGGTATTGTCCCTCAGCCCAGCCTGCACCCTCTCCAATCTGGGACCCCTTGAGGATGTCCGAATGCCCATTTAGGCGCGATCCTGGTGTGATCGGGCCAAACGGGCAGTCGGACATCCCTTTCACAATCCAAGACTGCTAGCTCCCAACCGCTCGCCTGCCTGCCTGCCTGATTGCCCCTAACCACTTCTGCCTGCCAGCCTGATCACCCCCTAACCACTCCCCTGCCAGCCTGATTGACACCTAACTGCTCCCCTGCTGGCCCAATCACCCCAACTGTCTGCCCCTGCCGACCCGGTCACCCCCAACTGCTCTCCCCTGCCGGCCCCATTGCCCCAACTGGCCTCCCCGGCAGGCCATCTTGTGTCCACATGGGGGCGGCCATCTTGTGTGTTGGCGTGATGGTCAATTTGCATACTGGCCATTACTAATTAACATATCAGGACTAATTAGCATATCCCTCTCTTATTGTGTTGGAGTGATGGTCAATTTGCATACAAGTCATGACTAATTAGCATATCCAGTCTTGACTGTGAGGGTGTCATGACCAATTTGCATATTACCCTTTTATTAGTATAGATACTACTCGGCGGCAATGAAAAGGATGGAATTACTGATGCTCACACCAACATGGGTGAATCTCAAAAACATTATTCTACATAAAAGATCAAAATCATATATTATATGATTCCATTAAACTAAAGGTCCAGAAAAAGCAAAACTATAGTGACAGAAAACAGATCAGTGGTTGTCTGGAGCTAGGGATACCAGGAGACTGACTGGAAAAGAGCATAAAGAACCCTTTTAGGTTGGTAGAAATGCTGACCATGCTGTTAGTTAGGTGGGTGTACATTTATTAAAAGTCATCGAACTGTACAGCTGTTCTTATTGTATATAAGATAAGATATAACTGAAAGTTGACTTTTAAAAGCTATACCAGATGTAATTATGGCATTTTTATAAAGTTATACATAAGGGTAAACCATACAATAAAGTAAATTAAGGACTGAAGGAGAAATCACTAAGGAGAAAAAACAAATTGTTTTAATAACCAAAGACTTTGTAACCATATTCTAAATGTAGGTAAGAGCATCAAGAGAGTGAGAACATAAAAGGATAATGGGCCATTTTAGTCCTCTAAAATGAGAATAAGTTGAATGTATTCCTCATACTAACTCATGTATAATATTTGTCACAAAATTCTTTTATCTCAGAAATAAAAAGACATACTATATTAGAATATGTAAAATGACTTTCACAGTGATAATTACTTGGGTAATCTATCTATCTATCTATCTATCTATCTATATGTATGTATACACACACACACACACACAGTAAGTTCAGGGTATTGTTTTTGAAAAGTCAAACATTACATTATATACTATAAGAATCTCTACCCATAATGTTCCTCTTTAAATAAAAACAATTTTTTAAGTATAAAGCATACTTCTTTAGAGCTCTAAAAAACAAAGGTATTGGGAAAAATATATTACTAAACACTTAAATCTTCAGACTATGTATCAAATTGAGATAAAACTATCTGGGACATATAATAAGAGTTATCTGCATTATTCGAGGCTAATGGGAGCACAGATTATCAACCTGACCTGTCAGATTTTCTGGCACTCTAGGGAGGAGCATAAGAAGGAAATTTTAGTTTTGGGGTTTTTTCTTTTTGTTTTAAATATAGCCTTTAGAAGACTCAGAAAAAAACAAACCGAGGTCATAACATTTTCCATGACTCATCCTCTAAGATGATCAAGTCTACACTCCTTTATCCTTACAAGTACATCACTGGAAACATTTGAGAAGACTCATTTAAGGTATATCTTAGGAATTTCATTAGACTAGTAAATAAATTAACCTTAGAAATAATAAAAGCTTTAGAGAGGGGAGCTTTATTCACTCTGTATTATTACTAAGGCTATGGTAGGTACCATTTTCCTTATGACTGGTCTCCCAGATCATGTCAGGCCAAATTATTTTAATTTAATTTAATTTGAAGTTACTGAGTTGTTTATCACTCTAAAACCTCACAGTAAATAAAAACATGATTTTAATAATACTTTATTTCTCTCTAGAAATTCATTTATTTAAATCAAGTTCAAGTTTTGAATTTAAATCCAAGTATCACAATCTGATTAATGCCTATTTCTTCTATATACTTTACATTACTACATTTTCTAATATAAAGTCCCATGATTTAGACAGACACAATTAGGTAATGAGATAGGGCATTCCAGATAGCAAAACTTCATTTAATATCCACTGTTCCAGATATATATTCCTTTGGTAAAAGATTAGTCATGATCCCTTCTGGTTTTTTTTTATATTTATGCTTGGAAAACTTCTTTACTTTATTTACTAAGGGATACTACAAAACTTTATCTAAGCTCAAACTCACTAAATGAGCAACACTTCTAAATCAGTCAAACCTAAATTTATGTTACTGTACTTCTTTCAAGTGTCACAAGTTAATCCCTGCCTCTTGTTGCCAGCCTTCAAATCCTAAATCATGCTTCAAACTATCGGCAGCTATTTTGCAATCTATGAAGCAGGGATATTCTACTGTATGGAAGATGTAGCTCACTGATCACATTTTCACCTGAAGGCAGTTGTGATTAATATAAACATTTGGCTCACACTGTTTGCCTAAAATATTTGACTGGGATAACACATTCCAGAAAGTAATTTAAATACATTAGGAACATAATATATGAAATGGAAAAGCGTTTGCCACAGTTCCACAGCAAGCACTTCCATTACTTAAGCAATCCATATTCAGGCATTTAAGTACTCTAACACATTTTTCCTTTAATGATTTTTCAGTGGGGAATAAATACAACACACACACACACACACACACACACACACACACACACACGACACCAACTTTTAAAAGATATATGAAAGGTGTTGGCTTCTGAATTAAGTTTATGAAATGTGATCAATAATATCTCTTGTTAACAGACAAAAATATTTCCACAGAAGAGACGCTGGCCACTGGGAAAATAACAGATTCAGAATGGAGACATCATTACCTTAAACATCTACCTTCTAAATCAAAGATTAAGCCTGACCGCAGGTTCACTTACCAATATTTTCGGTAGGCATTGAGACTCTGGTTGGTTCTACCAGATTGTCAGCCAGGACAAAAGCCCCTTCTTCCAGCGTATCCAGTAACATCGTTGCAGTATGCGCTTGTTCAGAAGAATTCATGTGTTTCCACGATTCCAAAGCTTCAGGTTTCAGAAGGTTGTCCACTGTGTCAACAATTGCCTGCATCCATTAGAAAACCATCATTCGTTTGGACTGCTTGTAGTACCACAGTGATTTTTCAACCACTGACTAGTGACAATTGTAATATTTATCTGTCATGATGACTTACTCTAATTTCAAGATGGAAGAACACCTGGACAACATATATCTGGTCAACTTGTAACATATCTGACTATTTCAGAATAGGACTGACTGAGGATTAGTAGACTACTATTTGATTATAAAGAGTACGTGTAAAAAGATGGCTTTTCTGTTTATCTAATCATCTCAGTTGTTGAAAAGAAATAGAGTCAGCTCTTAACCTAAGGTATTCCTCTTACATGCATAGCCACTCCTATTTATAACCTCAAGGCTGGAATGTTCTAAAGAGCAAACACTGATGCCTCTGGAGTAGCCTAATAGTTATGCTTGGAAAGTAAGACATATTATTTTTTGGAACATGAACTCAAATTTAATAACTAAAATTGTGCCTTATAACAATATCTGCTTGTTACCATTGGGACAAAAAAACAAGATGATTTCAAATTTTGTAAATTATCTGTGAACATAATTCACTCTTCTAATTCCCTGTCCAGCTAAAAAAAAACACACACACAAAAAAAACCCCACTTGAGAGTATACCTTAATTCATAAACAAGGATCTGTTTCAGAAGGAATCAATAAAGCAATCAAAATATGTAAAGCCTATACTAATAATATAATGGAAACAGAAAGGCAGGATAAATCCTTCATAAGCATCCAACTTGTAAATATGCACACATGTAGGTTTCATTTACTGTTACCCAAAATAACATTAAATAAAAATATAACCCAGTCAGTTAAGCAACTGAAGGCGGGCTTTTGTACTGATAGTTCCTGTAGCACTACACTAACTATAGCTTGGCTAGCTGAAATCACTAAGTTTATTTATTCTACCCAATTTACCTAGTCCTAATGTGTCATTAGGCCATATCTAAACTGTTTTGATTTACTGGCAATCACAGATGGAAAAAGAACACAGACTGTACAAAGAACACCACCAAAAACTGCTAGTTTGAGGTGCTGTCTTAAAATGAGCAGGGGGAAAGGCTGTTTGAGGCTACTGTCAGAGCAAGATTAATTAGCTTAATCCGTCTTAATATCCTCGTTCTGTCTGCCTTGTGAGCCACCACAACCTTCCTGGCAGGTGAAGATACTGCCAAGGGACGTCAAAGGCTTTTTTCTTTCTCTAATGGAAGATAGAATACTCAAAATGCTCACATTGATACTACTGCAGCCATTAACTAGAGTGGGACGGAAATCGGTCTGCTGAGGCCAGATTCATTAGTCACCAGAAATACAGGCTGAAGCCTCTAATCTAAGTTACAAATGAATCCTCTGTCACAAAGCAGGAAACCGCTTCATTTGCATAGTGTAAGTCGGCTTCTGATTGGTAATTTAAGGAGTTTTATTAGTCTTATCTGAACAGAGAAAAGTCATTTGTGACATGTTGAAAATGATACTGGTCAGAAATTAAGGCCATGCTGAAATTTACTATGTCTACACTGGTGGCATGACTTTATGAATCTGAAACACTCCTTATTTATTACCATTAGTACTTTTCTCGTGGAATCAAAATGATCATTAGTCTCATCCTATTCCTGAAGTAGTCTCTCCCTGCCAAAGAAAAAAAGCTATTCTCTTCCCACTGAAATGTATGTCCTGGGCAACATCCCAATTATTACATTTCACACATTAACTAATAACTTTAAGGTGAACTGAAACTTCAGTATGACAAATTCTATACTCTTTAGCAGTTATTTCTTTGTCCTGGTTAAAAAGGCTAAAGAGGGGCTTTCAGAATATTACTACCTGAAAACAGACTTTCCCACCACCTTTTCTTATAAAGTTCAAAGATCTTTATAAGAAACTTAGTAAGTTTATTAGTAACAAGTCTACTAGTAACTTGTGGGATGCCATCCTTTTTTCCAGACCTTGCCAAAAAATAGAAGCCACAGCTTTCGAATAACCTCTGTTCTAGAAAACTTCTAAGTTCTTTGTTGTGTTGTCACATATATAAGAATAGGTTTGATTTATTAGTAATATGGTCCTCAGATAAGCAAGATTAGAAAGTAACTCACACCCCCCAAAAAAAGAACACTTAAAATTCAGAATGAAACAAAAATGCAATATGGCATTATTATTTTGACCTATCACACAGAACTAGCATGGCATATTTCTACTGTTAGCCTCACTCAGCATTTTTCCTATTACTTGGATTTGCCCGGAGAAAAACTGGCTGGAACAGACAAGGATTCTCAGCCAAATGGTGGCTTTCTGTTCCGATCAGCCTGAGAAATACCAACATATAACACATGTCGATAGCACAGTCACATTATTCATATATCATTTCTAGTAACCCTTCCCGATATCAACTTGGTTCTAGAAATGACTCTGAAAAATTTCAGGACAAAGCCTATTTTATTTAAGAGTATCCCACAGATAAGAAAGCAGTGACTTTTTCATGCACATACATTATGACTGTACAGTCTTTGATAGGATAAACTGCCAAGGCTGTATCATAGCTGTGTTACTACACAAGTTGTTTTTTCATCCACAGAGATGACAGCCGAAAACAAGGAGACTATATAATTAGTTTCCAATTCAGGGGGCATTTCATTAAAATTCTTGTACATTTGGATAAACTGGAAAAACAGCAAAAATTATAAAAAATTATTTGCTTATTCTGAGAGTAATATACCTGTGAGAAGCCAACATTTGTACAGCTGATATGGGGCACATTATATAATTATCAAAGACTGAAATACATTGGATCATGCAGCAAGATGATAAAGCGTGGCAAGTAGCTGAAGGAGGGAGAAAGCAGGGTGACAGCACAGGAGAGATACCTTAAGGTAAGCCCTGCATGTCTTCTCTCGTTTTTGGAGCTTTTTAGTAAAAGAAAAGAAAATCACAGGTTAGACTTTAACTGTTGAAAACGAGGAAAGAAGAAATCCTCAAAAATTTAACTGGTGCTCCTGAGCTCAGATTTTATTGGCACCAGACACTTCTGGATTCCGTGGGTCTGCGCTGACTGCCAAAATAGTGCACTTACAGGTTTTAACTGTAAGTTACTAAGTACACTAATCCAAAGTATCTTGATAAAACTAGAGACAAAATATGTGGTCAAAAAAAATGACTATTTTTTTCCACCCTATAAAACCATGTTAGCCACAGATTGTGGATTCATATGAATCTCATCGAAACACTTTTTATAGTATGGTTAAAATAACCATTACATTTTTGGCATGCTATGAAAAATTAATAGTACTATTACACTTTACTCCTAGCGAGGGAAAACTTGTTCTTCTTCCCAAAACCTGCCACTAAGAACAGTATTTCAGTGGCTAACATTCCTCTTCCTGTCACAATTGTGTTGCAACCCTAAGAGTATACAAAGTATGTGTTCTAGAACACAGTCTCTACACAGAATCTCTCCAAGTGCACTGAATGCATTCTAAAGTGAGACCACTGACCAGAAACAGGCAGGTGAAGTCTGCCAACAGCTAAGGTCACTCCTCAGATAATTAACTTTTTATTGTTGTTATTACTGCTCCTTTCGCAACTATCGTTCTTCCTTGGGACATGAACCAGAGAAGTTTCATTTTTAAGTATATGTCCAAGGGGCCAGAAGTTTGGCAGTCAACTGCTATTAGGATCCAGAGCTGCCATACACAATGCCTAATTGAATAGAACAGAAAATGCCTACTTACCTTGTTATAACTCCGTCCAGCTGAATCTTTTTCGCTAGGTTTCAGTTCCTGCAGCTGTGCATCAAGAATGTCCACCAACTGCTCCATCAATCTCACTGAAGAACTCACATCCCCAGCAAACACCGGCCCTTTGGTATGTTTAGCCAGTTCATTGGCAAGACTAGCGGCGTTTTCTCCACTTCTAATCTGAAACGCCAATTTATAGTATCTCAGTAAGATTTCTTGTTCTGTTCGTGGCTTCCTGTTCTTCTCCTGAGCATCTTCGCTGTGGTGAAAAACTTACTTACAAATGTGTCAAAATCTGCAACTAATTGAGAGCAATAACGTTCTCTTTATTTCAGATGATGAAAGGTTCTTAGATCCTCAGCACACAAAAGAAATTCTTAACCAGACATTTAAAAGAAACAAAAGGAGGGTGGGTGGGGGTGGGGGAAGAAAACCAGAAATCCTTTGCGAAAGTTTCAGATAGCTCTCTCATTTCACTGCAACCATTTTAAACTGTTATTTCAGAATCATTTATTTATCCCAATGATCCAGAAATTTAAATCAGAACATAATCAGTAGGACACTGAGGGTTATTATCTACTGCTTGCACTTCACAAAGGTAGATGGGAAAGGAGAAACTAAAATGTTACTGTATTCCACTATAATGTAAAATATTTTTACTTATATTCTACTGTAAATATTTTTACTCATTCTATCATAATCATCTGTGATATAAACATCTGCTCACATTCTGTGGATTCAGTTGCAAACATAATGATATTTGATTTATTAGGCCAATGCACTATTTGTCTTACAAACATCAAAAGGAGCAGAACTAACTAAATATGATTGAAATTAAGCAAGTATGTACTCATTAAAAAGCTTAACAAAGAAAACAGCATGCCTCAAAACATATGTAACTTTGAATAAATAGTTTACAGACAGAGCTGTGCGTAATTTTTTTTTTTTTACTTTTATACTGAACAAAGAGTCATGAAGCTGGTTTTAGCATACAAAGCTAAGTTATTTATGTTACAAGTTAAAGCCCTGAATCACCAATATGTATCATATTAAAAGGTTCCAACCAACCTTCTGAGCCAGCTGATTCACCCAGTGTGAGGTACAGTTGCTAAGATCAGGGCCCTTAGGGTTCCATGTTCCAGTGGAAGCCATGCAGAGATACGAGGCAGTTCCTATAGCAGATGTAGAAAACAACAGTGAAATTGAAACCATTTTTCTGCACGCATTCGGGAAATCAGCTATGATGATCCTACCCAGCATGCTCAATGTTGAATAAATGCTAATGGAAGGAGTTGACAATTATTGACAAAAAAAAGTAGGGTAAAATGCGGTCTATAAACAGTAAATATAAAGTCAGCATAGAAATATCAGACATTTCCAACAAACAACAAAGAGCCCTTGATTTTCTTGGGACTCATCCAAAATGATACTTGTAATGAAAAAGGCAGCTGTAAGGAATGCTCACTAGGATCCATGGGCAAAGATCTCAGGCTTGACCTAAAACTTTAAGAGGGAGAGGTAATTAAGGATCTGACCTTCAGTGATTTTTTTTTTTACAGTTGTCTGCAGATGCTGTATTACTAAAGGAACAAGAATAATAACGTTTGCTACTGTAAATACATCCTTCCTCAAGTAAAAATCATTTCAGTGCAATTCAGAATCTACCCTAAAGTAAAATTTCAAACATATCTCTAATATTTTACAGGAAATACCTCTTGTTCCCTTGGGACATGGCCGTTCAACCATCGCTCCCCTGTGGGTCTGAGGCCACCATATGCCCCTGGCATCTAATGCTTCGCAGAATCTCTCTGGCAGGGGAAAAATATTTGTGACGGGAGGAATTTTGGTTGTAGAAACTGCTGGAGGTGGTTTTGTCCCTTTGCTTCCTTCCTGGGACCCAGCTACAGTTGTGCTCATGGGGCCTTTCGGTGAAGTAGTGCTTGTGGTTGACACTGTGGTTTTGAACAGCTCAGCTGAAGAAGTTATTGTCACAGCTGTGGTAGGCACTATGGAAAAAAAGATGAGCATGTTAATCTCAAACACGCACATTCACGTACAGGCACACACGTGCGTACGCATGCACTCACAAAAGCCCACTCATCCAACTACCCCACGACCAACAAGATGAGCATTACTGAGAACATCAGCAGTAGGGAAGAAAAATAAACCTTTTCAGTTATTCCAATTTATTCATATTGTTGGCTAAGTGGACGCAGTTTAGGCCTTATGAGAGATTTTACTGTATGACTCTAGTTGTGTTAGGTTTACTTCTCAATGAAATATTTGACAAGATAGCTTAAGTATAATTTCATCATATATCATGTAACAGGAAACGGGACAGTTTTATATAAAGTTTCAAAGTGCAAATGCACTGTCACTACTAAATGACTTAGAAAAAGTGTTTTCTTGTATAAATCCATACTCTATAAAGAGTATCAACAAAAGGCTGACCAATTACATATAAATGGGACAACAGAAAATTCAGTCACCCACTCTGCATCTTGTAGGAACATAAATATGGTGACATCTTTCTACCCAGCAGCCAATCTTGCTTGAGAGATTTTTGAGCATGCCTGATCAGACCCAAATGGAAGATAAGTTTGGTATGTGGCTGTATTTTAGTAAGGACACATCTAAGGCTTTAGTTCTTTTGAAAACATAGGTATGAAAAAACAACTAGTCTGGCAAGAGAAATGAAATCTCTCATCAAAATAACAGGTTAGATCAATTCATGCCTAATTCAAAACCAAATGTCATTGCATTCCACTGTATCTTACTGACTGTCAACAGGAACTAAAGGAACAACAGTTACACATTTAAAAGTAAAAATTTACAAAGAAGTTTTTTAAAAGGATATTTTTTACTTCCAACATTACTTTCAGACTATGAAATCTAGTAGGTTAAAAAATTAATGGAGCTTATGTGTCACAATAGTAAAAAGTTTGTCAGTAAAACTTTAATACTATCTTTGAAATCTATTAGGTGATCACACTAAAATTTTATCAACATTTATAGTTACTGGCTCTTATAAGGTTTTAAGATAATGCTTAAATTTAAATTGTTTAGAGCACAGCAAATTAAAACTATTTTTTCAAATAATCTTATAAAAATTAACTTATTTTGTGTTTATCTATACATAAGAAACAAACTAGAACATTAACACTTATTAGAAAACTTATTATTACCTTGTTTAGTATTTTAAGCTCGGGTCAATATATAGTTGTTTATACAATTCTGGTACTAGGGACAGAGTATGCTAAGTTTATCAGAGACACTTGTTTCTAGACCTTTAGCAGGGACAAATTTCCTGTTACCAAGAAGTTCACTACACACTTTCCATACCTTTTTTCCCTTCTATAACAAGACAAACTTCTTTTAAACATATGTCTTGTTTCCAGGGCATCATGTATTGACCATGAGAGATGCCTGTGTACATTAGTCAAACATCAGCAGTGGCAGGAACCTATTCAAACCCGTCTATCTTTTTCTGCAAAGCACTTGCCTGGCATCTTGTTAAGCCTCTGTAATTTTCTTTTGATTACAATGCAGCCAGGCTTTCAGTGCTTTCTCAATTAACATTTGTCAAAAGCACTACGATCTTTTGCAGAAGTGTCCAATGTCTGCTGCTGGATCCAATTTTAAAGGGGAGTGGAGAATAGGAGCAAAAAGAGAGCAGGGCAGAGTAAAGTGGTTGCATGCTACACTATCTTACGTCTCCCTCAACACTGTACTAATTAGGGCATATTTCATCACCAAAATACGTATCAGCAATACTACAATTAGTGATCTGAAAGATTCATAACATCCGAGTGGAGGTAGGTAATAAAATGACCTCTATTAAAATGTATAAAATTCCACGCAACATTCTATATCCTGTTTCCATGTGTCTTTTGATAATTTTCGTACCTTTTTACTTTTTGTTCATCAAAAGAAGGTAGTTCAAAGGAAATCAACACATTATCAAAGGCAAATCACTAAAATATTGGGACATCGTGAAAATAAACATGAAAGTAAACTTCAAGTGGCAAAATTAAACCTTTTAGGAGGACTTACTAGAATTTCTGGGATTTTTCAAGGACAAAGTTTAGCAACTTCAAGGAAAGTAATTTTTTGTAAGGTTGAAGTTAGAAATGCTGAGGCATTTCTAAAGATGAATATTTCTTTCCACAGGTGAAGACAGGGCATCAGATAATGATACAAGCTTACACTTATTCAGCATTTATGTACCAGACACTATGCTAATCAGCCTTCAAGGATCATCCGATCACCTCAGTTAATCCGTACCACAACCCCAATGAAGTAGGACTATGATTATCTTCCTTTTAAAGATGTGGGAACTGAGCCATAGAGAAGTTTAAACAGTTTGTTCAAGGTCACTTGTCCATACCCTTAAATGTCATGATCTTAACTTTTCTAGGTAAAAGATTTTCACAGACGCTGGGAAAGCATGGCATCTGCCCTTATTTTGGAGCATGTACCTGACACTGTGCTCTGTGTAAATCTCTAAAAGAAGAAAATATGTGGGGAGGATAGTGTAAGATACTGGAGCAATAGACTACAAAGTTTCATACTGAAATTCATGTGGCAAGAGGTTCAAAGCTCTAGAATAGCCTACAAATGATAGCAGAAAACAAGGCAAACTTCATGCCCAGCTGCTGCTGCAGAAACCTGTTCAAACCCGTCTACCTAATCCAAACCCTAATATACAGAGCTTCATCCCAGTTATTGGGATGCCACAGCAAGACCTGAACTGATGTAGCATTCTGCCTACTGTTATCATTTGAGAGACCTAGAAATGGTGCCAATAAAATGCTAATAAACATACTTAATAGGAACCCATGAAGATTTTGACAAGCACATATAGAATGGTTCAATGTATTACGGTGGTGTCTACTAAGGACTTGCTATTTATCACTGGCTTTTTCCTGCATGAAAAGATTTAAGGACAATACCCCTTTAAGCGAAGGGGAGCATTTCCATCATCTAGGTCCAAGAACTAACCCATGATTCACAGTAGGAACTCCAGCTAGCGTGAGTCTATACCCCGGTAAGGCAATACTAATGCATTCATTAAATTTACCCTATTTAATGTTTAAAAACAGTGGGCATCTTTATTTGAGAGCATCCATTATCAGTGGGAAGATGTTTCAAGAAATATGCATTTTATGCTAAACACTTCCTAAAAAAATAATAAACCTAACTCTCTTGATAAAAATTTCCCCTCATATTATTGAAGTGTCGTACTTCATAATTAGAGTAATTATTCAAGAGCTGTCAAAACCCAAGACACAATATTTTTTTGATAACATTTAGGATATCAAATTTGCAGTCAGATTATGTAAATATACAGCAATTCAGATTAGGAAACAGAAAAGAGTTAAAATAAGACTGAAATGGGATTTTCCTAAGCCCACGTTAGGGAGGAGGAAGGTGAAAGGAAAAACAGACCTAGTTTAGGTAAATGGAGCAAATGAACTATGCAGAGATCACAGAAAGCTAAAACTCAAAGAAAAGAAAAAGAGGAAAGATTTATTCAAAAACCATGATCACGACAAAGAAATAATATAAGTATACTGTGAGAAACAACAGAGCTTGGATTTATAAATGGGAAAAAGTACTGAAGCTAATACACTGTGAAGCAGTCCACAATGAAAAATGAAAGGAATGAATAATTTTGCAGCACAATGTATGCCTTGGTGACACACATCGTGGCAAACCCAGTATATAAGACTGAATTTCAGCCAAGCCAGTCAATCACTGCTTTGTAGGACAGGTAAAGACCTGATCTCTCACTGCTCTGTCCCATCCGTTTCTCGGATCTTGCTTCTGGAAAGCTGACAGTGGCTTATTGGTTTGACCTAAATTTATGGGCCAGAACAGTTCTGCAAGGCCCCATTCAGCTATCAGCACACATCTTGGATGAGAGAGACTGGAGGCTCTCTAAAAGCATATAAAGATAAATTATAAAAATAGAGACTAACAGAATATGATTCAAACAGCAGCAAGAAAAATGTAGGTCAGATAAAACTTTTTACCACTAAGGGTTTTTTAAAGGGCCAATATGAATTTTGACTTTCTGGAAATATTTAAGAATGGCTATTTTGGATAACAAAACACAGTTGTAGGAACACAGGTACCAAATGTGTCTAAGCTTCTCATTTTCAATGCTGGTAACTGCTCTTTCTAAAAAGTATCTAAATTATCAGACTTTTTCATCTGAAATGGATCAATATGTTCACTAGAATATAAGCCACGTGTAAAAATAATATTACTCATCTTGTATTCACTGAGTATTTTTTGTGACAAGTAGACGGGGCAATCAATTAGTCTCTATTAACAATCTTTCAGGTGTTGCCTCATGATGAATTTACATTTTTAAAAAATTATTTTCTTATTTTTCTAATGGAGAGAAGAGATTTACTACCACACAACACAAATGGAACAGCTCTGAGGGCAGTACAGGTTCCAAAAAAGGTCACCACAAGTATCAATACAATGCCAAATTTTGTCAATTCCTGTCATGTGCCTTTTACAAACCTATAGGATAAAGGGGAAGCATGGTCCTAGCTTTTAGGGAAAAAAAAATGAAGATTTCATTGCAGAGCATGTGACAACAGTCATTAATGCTATCATTTTTTTTTTATATTTTATTGAGATTTTACAGAGAGGAAAGGAGAGAGAGATAGAAAGTTAGAAACATCGATGAAAGAGAAACATCGACCAGCTGCCTCCTGCACACTCCCCACTGGGGATGTGCCCGCAACCAAGGTACATGCCCTTTACCGGAATCGAACCTGGGACCTTTCAGTCCGCAGGCTGACGCTCTATCCACTGAGCCAAACCGGTTTCGGCTAATGCTATCATTTTAAGCCAAAAAATTCTAGACATACATTAATTAGAGAAAAAGGGGCCTTGTACTAAGTCAATGTCATTTTTGCTCTTATGAATAAAAATCACAACACAAATTTTGTTATTCTGTGACTCAAAAATTCAACTGCAAAATAAATAAATAAAAACCCTGGTGGAGAAATTGAGACATCAAAGGGCACATGATAATTCAGGCATATAGAGCTCACAAGAACCTTTGCCATTAACAGCTTGTATTCCATTTATAATGTGAGCAAATGTGTTGGGTAGCCCCTGCCTTTCTACATAACTATTTGCATCAGTCTGTTATTGTAAGTATGATAGCAAATAGCCTGTAAGGAATATTTCTTGTCCCAGTTCCAACAATCATTGAATCAGACAGCCATTTGATGCAGATTTCAAAGCACTGTGACGCAAATCTCACCTTCTAGTACAAAAGACACCTTCACACAATTAACTGATGTCTCATTTAAACTGGTATTTGAAAAACTGATTCTCAGCAAACCTTATATCTTACTAGAGGCCTGGTGCACGACATTCATGCACTGGGGATGTGGGGAGGGGGTCCCTCAGTCTGGCCTGCACCCTCTAGCAGTCTGGGACCCCTTGGGGGATATCCACCTGCCGACTTAGGCCTGCTCCCTGGGCCTAAGCTGGCAGTTGGGCATCCCCTGAGGAGTCCTTAGCGCTGCCGCAGAGGTGAGAGAGGCTCCTGCCACCATTCTGTGCTTGCCAGCTGTGAGCCCGGGAGGGGGGTAGCGGGGAGCAGCTCCTGCATTGAGTGTCTGCCCCCTGGTGATTATAGCAACTGGTCATTACACTGTTTGGTCGATTTGCATATTAGTCTTTCATTATATAGGATATGAGGTCTGACTTTCCTAAACTAAAAAACAAAGCCTTAAAGTTATTAATCTTTTTCCTACAAATCACTTGCATGTACAGAAATTCTCTGAACCAGCACTGCTGAAGTTAAAAATGTAAGTTAAATGTAGGACTGGATCTCAAGTCGGTGTTTCTACCAGGAATCAGGAACTTGGGCTTTAGCAAACATTACCATCCACTCAATATCATGAATCATATTAATATCTTGAATAGTATCAGTTTTGAAAGTGTAAGGACTATGTGTGCAATGTTATGTGTATATCAGTATATAATAATAAAAAGAGTATATCACAACAACAAAAGTTAAATAAAAGACTATGACTTCTGTTTTTGAGGTTCTGATCCCATAACAATATTTAGAACTTAGTATATCCTTAACCATGTGGGGTATATATGTAATTATGTGGATATGTACTGCTTTAATAGAAGAAAAAATTATTCATTTCTGATCCACCTTGAAGAGTTTGATTTAATCACTCCAAAGACAGTCTGGCTCCTAAAATTTTGAAGTTACTCAATAATGTGAGAACTCCAATTAACTCAGTAAACTGAACCATTAATTCAGAACTTTAATACACAAATATTGTTCAAATAGAAGACTCATAATTAGTGCAAGCTCTATAACTTTTATCGTGAGGATGAGGTAATCTTGTTTTAATAAAATATTCATTTAATTCAACCTAAAAAATTGTTTCCCACAGAATTCAATTCACTTGATAAACTGAAGTATATTTCCCAAGATTTAGCTTTATTTCCTGAAGAATGAACCTCCACAAGGTTACCTGAAGGTAACACATAAAAATACTGGCAGATAACATCTTTATACAATATCACTTGGAACCATGTAATGTTTTGTCCATGGTGACAGTTGAAGTCACAGAAATATTGACTTAAAACCGTTACTAATTTACCAGGAAATAAAAATGGATAATTTTTACATGATCTAGGAAGCTACTGGATGACTCCCTCTCCTGCACAGAGAGCAGACTTCAAAACACTCACTTATGCCTGGAGTTGTACATCAAGCCTCGCAATTCTCCTGGGACTTCCTAACACTTATTCCCTTTACCCACTGGCGCCAAGAAGTTAAAAGGTCTGCACATAGATTGTAATCAATTCAGAAGTCAGGGAGGAAAAAAAACAAAGCTAACAGGTTTGTTTGTAGCTGGTATTATATTTTTAGCAGTGCCCAATGAGGCTACATAATTTTCTGAAGCCAACATTTAAGCGAAGAAATTGGAGGTAAGGAGGGGGAAAGGACGGAGGATGGACTAAAATAAAACTAAAATGTATATACTATGAAATAACTTTAAATGCGACATTATTCTTTGTGCTTTAACTATGAAAAGGGGGAGAAAATAAATGGGAAAAATTAAAAAGTCTTTTACAAATATGCTGTTCACAAAAGACATATCTACATTAGCAAGCAAACATTCTCACCTTGGGCAGGATCAGGTGGACCAAACTCCAGAGAATATCGTAGAATGAAGTTATTGTTCCACACGTACAGTTGGTTATCTCTGGGATTGTAATCCACTGCAGCGATATACTGGTACTGGTTGGGGAAGGGGACATCTACATATTCTCCTCGGTTTAATCGGGTATTGTAGATGTAGTCAATGGCGTTCTTGCCTGTTTCACTCTCATTGTCTTGATAAACTGACCTGACCACGTACAGGACTCCGCAGATCATAAAAGCATTCGATGCAGCACGTTTGTCGTACACAGTCTCCCACGTTGCTTCAAATCGCAGAGTGTATGGATTCAGTTGGCTAATAACTATCATTCCATTGTTCTGTTCCGTGGCATAGATGACCCATAAGCCATTTTCATCAACTGCTAGGTCGATATCAGTCTTTCCTCCCCATCTATACGGTGAGGTATCATGGTAGTTGGCATAGTTAATTATGGCCTCTCCACTCTTAATTCTAGTCCTCAAATCAAATTTCACAATATTCCTCGTTCTTTCTTTGTTAAAGAAGACAGCACCATCATATACCACAAATCCAGTACCATCTACTCGATTTGGAAGTTTGTATGTTGTTGTTTGGCGACTGTTTTGGAAATCTTCTATAGAAGCATATTCTATTAAAGTATCGGTACGATAGGGAGTCCAGGGCATGAAATAAATTTTATCTGCGGCCTGAAGAGGGTCCTTGCACCAAGCACCTGCCTTTTGCTCAGCTTCATATATACATGGCGAGTCCACAATTGCTTTCAAGGTCCCAGGGCACACAAAAACTAGCAGTCACAGAGAAAAGACAAGAATTAAGCCAAGTTAAAAAAAATTACATAGGTAAACACAACTTTTAAGGATCATAAATCAAAAGAAAAAAAAATCATTTTAATTAACATTCTGTTTTTCCAAAGTGTATCCTTAAAACAAAGTACTGCCCTTCTTCCCTCAAGTTCCCATAATCAATGCACCAGCACACAGAGTGGTTGGGGCTTGTTTTCATACATATGAGCTACGTTTAAGACCATTCATAATTGAGCAAAGCATTTACATTTTTGCTACGTGTTTTTATTTGATAATATGGTAATTTATTCTTTAAAACTTGAAGCGTTAGTGCACAACGGTGTACAAAATACTTTAAACCAAACTTCCCTGGCCCACTTATGAGCCCCCAAACCCTACCCTTCCTTGGCCCACCTATGAGCCCGCAAAACCCCAAAGCAAAATAAACAAAATAGAACAAAAAAACCCAATGTGAAGCCTTGTTTAGAACTTTTACAGAAGTTAGACTGAAAACAAAGGCGCTTCGATTGAAGAAACAAATATTCGGAAAATGCAATTAGGAGCAGAGAAAAGTAAATACAAGGAAAGCAGTGATGAAGCAACCAGGATACCCTGTAACCATGGCATGCTATGGAGAGGGTTCTGGAAACCAGGCAAGATGGCACTTTAATAATAAAATATCCAAGGGTGTCAGAAAAAAGAGATAAAGGGTGAAAAAGGACAGTTCCCCCTCGCCGACTTCAGAATTTTTATTCCATCACCAGATTTAGCAGTCACATAATCTCATTGTTAATAGTCGACTTCTTTAGGAGGTGCACTTATGAGATCCTGCTGATTACTTTAATGTCAGGAGTATTGCAGGGGAAGGGAAGGGAGGAGGTAACATCCATAAGGCACATAACAGGGAGCTGGGGTTCAGACTGTATACGTTATTTACCTTTTTGCTCCACTTCTATTTTAAGCATCGGAAGAAAAATAAAAAGAGTGCAAGGAAAAAAGAAAAAAGATTAAAATAAATTGACTATTAGTCTAAGACTGAATTCGTAATAGATGCTAAATATAGGAAGAATAAGAGCTGCACTACTTTGGATAAAGAGAAACACACAACAGGAAAACCTAGCAGGAGAAAGATTCTAAAGTTACATAAAAAAACATGGATCAATCATTTTAATAGATTAGGGAGGCAATACAAATATGTTGGCATGTTGCTTCACTTAGTGTACCTGAATAAATAATGAAATTCTTCACTAATGCATGGCATACATACTCTTGCCTTTGCAAAGTCACTCAGCATTCTTATCAAGTTTTACTTTTGTATGTACGCTATAGACACAAATGCATGCATAGGTGTATCATGACCATATATCCTATCATGTGAATTCAAATTACATTGACTAAAATGAGGTTAAGCATAATAACAGCAAAATATAGTTATAAAAAATGACAACTCAATTTTGGAGCTTAGGTCAAATTTAATGAATGTAGATATTGCTCCATTTTAACATTTTTCAAATATGTTTATATATCACGAAATATATAATTATGCATCTCAATACATGTTGTAACTGTTTTTCCATTATTTTCTATTTCTACAAATATGCATCTGAACCATAAAAAAACAATGCCTCCTTTACAGGAATATACAAATTTACCCCATCTATCCCAATAGGGATTTTGAAGGGTGGGATATGGTAATGCATTTCTTTTCCACTAATTATTAGTAAATTTAAGTATAAAAATTATATTATACTCCATAATATATAATTCTTATCAAATTCTCTATAACGCATATCTCAAGTTGTAATATTAAGACTATTAAAAAAAAAGTAAGCAAAATACATACAAGGAAAAAGCAAGCACAGTAGGCAAGGAGAAAAAGGAAGAAAGAATTATGGTTAGCTCATTATGACATTGTCTACCATCATTAATTTACACAGAAAGCAAGCTCGCATGCAACAACAATCATACCAAGCATTCAAAGCAAATACCTTGACTCCACAGACCCCAGAAAAGGTAAATGCTTTCATAAAACAAACCTGATTAGTACAGTGATAAGCGAAAAAAATCCTCCCTCCAAGAAGTTTAAAGAAATGGATTATGCAGTTAAAGAAGGCTGCTACATGACATTCTTATTGGTAAATAGTATTCTAATAATTACAAACCACAAAGCACTATTTTAGATTGTATGTAGGCTTTGAAGTATGTTGCCTGAATTTCATAACGTGTTCAGATTAATGTCTCTGCTGCTGCTGCTTCCCTTATTAAAATGCATTAGGGTGTGCTAGGACTTTATCTCCAAACTGATTACTCAAAGATACTGTAGTTGCACATTTCAAGATGTCTCAACTTGACTAATTTCTTAAACTTATAATAATTCAAGATTAAATACTGACCTCCTGAAATACCTTATGGAGAAACGTCACACTAATATTTTTGGCATAAAAATAGCATACTCCTTCCACATTAAGCTACCACCCCCCAACCCCATCCAACTTGGTGTATTTAACTACTTTCAGGAAACATACTTGCTCTATAATGTGTAATTCTGACTGCATCCGGTAAAAAGAAGAAATTAAGTGTTATTGACATGAAAAACTTTTTATAAACCACTAGTCCTAAAATTACTCCTCAGTGAAGAACAATATTATACCTGCTTGGAATCAATAACGAAGGGCGTGGTGGGAAAATGAGGATAAGAGAAATCATTAGTGTTGTGACTGTTCAGACTTATATTTTTATACGGTTATATTCTTTTAGAAAAGGAGGATTTTACTGAAATAAATCAATTACATTGAAAGGATGGGAATAATACACTTTAAAATATGTTACATACTTAAAATAGAACTTAAAACAAGTTCAATAAAGGATGTAGAAAGTTATTTCATTTTCTATTAATTGAAAATGGAAGAGTTTTATTATTAGATAAATTAAACTGACAGTGCAGTTACTGAGTAAAATATTAAATAGGGAGGCTTTGTTTGTAATTTAACCGATATACTTATATTAAAAAAATAAAATGGGTATAGGTTGCATCTAATTTATAATTCTGATGAAAATGAGAATATCCAAAGATAAAGATAAAAAAATAACTAAATAAAATCTTTGGTGATTAATGAATCAAATAAGATATGGATATTTAAAACAAATGTCCTTACATTATAATTTTTTTAATACATTATAATTTTTATGAAAATCCAAAGCACAAGTATATGCTTTGGTACATCAAATTGGTACATTAAAATTCCTCAACCCAGAATAATACAAAATCACAATAAAATTAATGAAATTGGCATTAATTAGCATCTTCACATGCCTAATATATATGCAACTTGTCTTGAGACTGTGTGAATTAATTCATAATATTATGTTTACTATTCTATAGACCAAACAAACATAAATACATGGCCCACTAACATCAGTGGAGGACTACATGGATATGGAACAAAAGAAATTTACCCAAGCAAACTAACGCCTATATACTCTGTAACTTAAGTGACACACTATTTCATTTTGAATAATCTCATGTTTACTCGTTAATAATGACTTAGTTAACAGTAATGGTTATTTTTTCATCAAATAAAACTTGTAGCTAAAATTATGAAATCACTTTTATAATTCAGTGATAATCTGAAACAATGTAACACAAAAATCAATGCCAAATTCTGCCTACAGAATATGAATTTCCAATCTGATTTTCTCCTTTATCCTACAAGATCCTTATGAATTATTTTAAACAACTACATTTAATTACTAACACTTCTGTTAAGGATAAAGAATGCCCTGTGTACATATATTTTTGACATAGACATTATCTAGGAAGGATTATATGTCAGATATTAATACATATGCCTGTCTGTAAACATGCAAAATAAAACAAACAGGTTTTCTAATGTGTTGAGTAAATTATTGAACTTTCAGAAGCATGAAAAATTTTCTGAATAGCTTTTTAAAGAGGAGAGAATAGTATGGGATATATAAGCTCCTGGAGAATTTGCTCTGGATAAAAACTGCCATAAAGCAAGATGGTAAGGAACACATAATGAATATTACCTAATGGTGACAATTTTTACTGACTAACTATAGTGTAAAGGTTATGCAAATAGTACAAGTACAAGTACAAAAACACTACTAAAACAAGGAGAAAATAAAAGTTACAGGCTTAAAATAAAAGCAAGTGTGAAGGATGGGTACTATGAACAGAACCATAAAGAAACAAAAGAAACAAAATAGAGAACAATCTAAAAAGATCAGAACAATCTAAAAAGATCCTTTGATTTATATTTTCATATTAGAAAAAACCATGCAATTGATAGTGTGTCACTACTTTACGGTATATAGAAGTTATAATTACATCAATTCTTTAGCAAGAAATGGTTTTTAAAAAGCCACAGACTTATTTCTGCCTTGTGCAAACTTCTAGAAAGGTAACAGCAAATTAATTCCCATGTTTTATTTAAAGGACAAAAACTAAAAAGAACCAATACTTCTCTGAGGATAGCTAATTGCAAGTTTAGTGCACAATGTAAAATAGTTCTGGAGAACTGAAAAAGTAAAATTTTGAAAGTTA
The DNA here is from genome assembly GCF_000327345.1 of Myotis davidii. Taxonomy (NCBI): domain Eukaryota; kingdom Metazoa; phylum Chordata; class Mammalia; order Chiroptera; family Vespertilionidae; genus Myotis; species Myotis davidii. Next base: position 1,718,469 of record NW_006300036.1, on the reverse strand, counting down.
GAAGTTCCAGAAGATATCCACTTTTCCCTGTCTGACACAGCGCAAGAAATAACTTCAGTCTGAAAATAACATTTGCTTCACTCTGCTCTTGGTCTACAGACTAGGGTATGGAAACAGGCTCCAGAAAGAAACAATTCTTAGCAGCTCTGACTGACCCCACTGTTTGGGGATGGATGTTGTATTCCTTTTCTAATGTGAAGACAGAAACCATGCTAAATTCAAGTGAACGTAACTTTATGGAACAAAATTTTGGTTAGCTTAAAAGAATAGAGTGTTCTTCTAGTGGCACAGGAGAATGAGTATGTGAGCCACCAACACTACACACGGGAGAAATGACATCAAGATCAGTACACTCAGTGTGGGCTTCCAATCCTACAAATGGTATAGAAAATACTGAAAACATAAAAAGCATCCATTTCACAGTAACACAGGCACAGAGCAG
>NW_006300036.1:1715833-1717601 GCF_000327345.1 Myotis davidii | reverse complement strand
GGAATGAAAAGAAAAGATCATCTGTGTTTGGCCTTTAACTGATACCCCACAAAAAGCCAATTTATCAAAACTGTGGGTAGAAAAGAGAGAGACAGCGCCTTCACACAATGTAAGAAAGCATTGCTATTGTATTGGACATAGTACATCTATTGGAATTTGGCCATTTGGTTATAGAAATACTGATGGTTTGGATGTAGGAATCTGTCAGACTAGTGATCTAGTTTAGGAGGTTCTGGAAAAAGTAATTTCATTATTTAATTGGAATCCGATGATTTTTTTTCCTGGAGGAAAGTGTACCGAAACTATCTCAAATGAATAAAATTGTTGCTAATGAACTTTTAATTCAAATTCTTATGAAATGAGGCAAATGAAATTTTTTTTTCAAGTTAAAAAGTAATGAATACAAGAACATTTTCAAACAAACTAGCTTATGAAAATTAGGTAATAAACTAAAACTTTTTAGTTGTCCACAATGTACAAGGAAAGTATAGAATACAATTTAGAAGTATAAATTTTAAGGTTTGGAGGAAAACTGTACAGAATTAGACATTAGCTGACTCCTACTTAGGGCATTTCCAATTGAATTTTAAACATCCTTTTATGGACCTCACTATCAATGGATGTTAGGCCAAATTAAAAATAGAAATATGTGCACAATTTTGTCATATCTATGTTGCTTAGTGTTAAGATTCCATCACTGAATGTGGTCAAGAAATGCTCCCTTAAGGACAAAGGAACCAAAAGGGAAGCACTGGCCTCAGTTACTGCAATGGTAGCTTTTCACAGGCACTGAAGTTACCACGACAGCAGGTAGCCATTCAAGTAGCTCACAATTAAAACCAAAGTCAATTCCTTCTTTACAAAACCGTGAGCCAAGCCAATTTGTCAGCAACTGGTATCGGGCAAAAGTACAGATTTCTATCTGCCCTATTGAATAGCTAATTCAAGTTTGTTTCCTGGAAAAAACACTAGCCTTAAAAGCCAAACACTTAAGAACACAGACAGACACTTGGCCAGCATGACACGATGGCTTCCTTCCATACTTCATGAAGCTAATTGGAGGCCCGAGTCTGTTAGTGCTCTGCATGCATAATGTTTTTTTAGGCCATAAACATATGCTTCTTCCACGTGTGTAGTCTTTCAGCATCAACGAGGAATGCTGGAGAAGTAAAACATATCAAATTCATACTTACTGTAAGGGACACATTCATACTGGACTTCAAGATATTTGTATGTTCCAGGACATGGATCAGGAAATACATCTGACCCAGTAACTACTATACACTGTGTTCGATTGTTGCACCTGGAAAACAAAACAGATCAAACTTGTGTGACACAATAATTTAGTTGCTTATTTTTGCTGAAGAGACATAAAAGAGAACTGATTCATTTTTTCCTCAAGACACTGGTACAAATTCAACTGACATTAGGTTGCTCATCATTATGAAAGAGTACAAAAGTCATATTTGCTTTATGTTTTAATATTTGTTTTATGGGTCACACTAGATTTTAACTCAAAGTAAAAAAAAAAAAGAGCTAATACATCTCTATTATTCTACTACACCTTTTAATTAGAAGTTTTAACATATTCAACTAGTGAAAAAAAAAAGTGCCAGGATACTCTCCATATTTAAGAATTAAAATCACAATAAAAATGTTACTATGATTGAACAGAAACATACAATCACAAACTGAATAGCCTGAAAGTAAGGGGTTTTTTTGTGGGTTTTGTTGTTGTTGTTTTGTTAATCCTCATAAGAGCCTCTAT
>NW_006300036.1:1697657-1715744 GCF_000327345.1 Myotis davidii | reverse complement strand
ATCAGGGCCCAGCCCAGGGAGGATCCTGCAACCAAGGTTGCAGCCCTTGACCAGAATCGAACCTGGGACCCTGGGACACTTTGGTCTGCAGGTTGACGCTCTATCCACTGAACCAAATCAGCTAGGGCTGAAAGTAAGTTTTGACAACATAATAAAACAAAGGAGGTACCAGCTTTTGAAGTTTATTCTCTAAATCCAGTTTGGTGTTAAGTTTCCTACTATAATACAGTCTATACTCTTGAAACCTACATTTAAAATTTAGGCCTGGCAGGTGTGGCTCAGTGGTTGCATGTGGCTCGCGAGGCGCGGTTTGCCAACCACGGAACTAGGAGGTCACAGTTCAATTCCCACCGTGAATTATGCCCAGCTTGTGGGCTTGATCCCCAGTGTGGGGAGTACAGAGGCAGCTAATCAATGATTCTCTCTCATCATTGATGTTTCTATCTCTCTCTCTCCCTCTCCCTTCCTCTCTGAAATCAATAAAAACGTATTTTTAAAAAATAAATAAAGATTTAGCATAGTGCCTGGCACATACTGAGTGTCTAAACATTGTTTTTACTCTTTCAATTTTCTAGATTAATGTGCTGGTACTATTAATATGCTATGACTATGAAACTTCGTTCTTCTAAATTAAGACTCCCTGAAACATAACATTAAAAAGAATGTCACTGACGTGATGCCTAGTATGTCCTATTTATTACAACTGGAAGTATTTTCTTATTTTTGTGTTGTCAGAAATTATCAAGATTATTAGAATTAGGTTAGAATTCTAGGCAACATGGTATTTATTTAAGTTCCATGTATTTATCCAAATGATCTTTTTTATAAGCTTTTTAAAGGCAAGAATTATCCTTTAAAAGTAATATTTGCAGGCTTTTATTATATTTTCCAAAACTACATAAATTAAGAAGCACAGCAAGCAGAACAAGAGCATTATAGCAAAACTTATTTAATAATTTGAATACCAGGCATCCTATAGTACATACAATAACTGGACTAGAAAATGGTTAAAAAAAAAAAAAGAATGAAAAAGCAGCCCAGTGTTTTTATTTTTTTAATTTTATTGATTTTTTTACAGAGAGGAAGGGAGAGGGATAGAGCGTTATAAACATCCATGAGAGAGCAATACTGATCAGCTGCCTCCTGCACACCTCCCACTGGGGATGTGCCCGCAACCGAGGTACATGCCCTTGACCGGAATCGAACCTGGGACCTTTCAGTCTGCAGGCCGGCACTTTATCCACTGAGCCAAACCGGCAAGGGCCAGAGTTTTTATTTTTAAACTAGAGGCCTGATGCACGAAATTTGTGCAAGATTAGGCTTTTCTTCCCCCGGCTGCCGGCACCAGCTTCCCTCTGGCACCCGGGACTCGGGCTTCCTTCGCAGCCCCGGCTTCATCCAGAAGGATGTCAGTCTAATTAGCATATTATGCTTTTATTATTATAGATCCTTACCTGAGGACATGATTTTACTGATGGGGGGGTTGAGAGGGCAGAGAAAGAAAGAGAAATGTTGATGTGAGAGAGCAATATTAATCAGTTGCCTCCCCCACTATGGAACCCACAACCTGGATATGTTCCCTGACCGGGAATTGAATCTGCCACCTTTGGTATATGGGATGATGCTCCAATCAGATGAGCCACATAGGCCTGGGCGCAGCCCAGTTTATAGCACAGCAAGTAACTAAAGAACAGTAGAAGAAGAACTGTGTCAGAGAGGTAAGTATGTTAACAAGTCAGGCACCTTAGAAGCTATTTCAATTTAAACCAGGTTGACTCTTCCTTAAAGAACAGCAAGACCTGAAAACCTCTACAGAATCAAAAAGGTTAATTTTATAGGTCAAGGTATATTATAAACAAGTCTTAAATATTAAATAAGTTATAACTAATATTTTGTGTGGTATTTGGTACCATATTTTTAAAAAACTTATCCTCTATATATATATAAAAGCCTAAGCGACTGGACAACCGGAATGACTGGTCGCTATGACGCACTCTGACCACCAGGGGGAAGATGCTCCCTAGTGGTCAGTGCACTCCCACAGCCAACCTCCTGTGGTCCCTCCCCGCCCCCCAGACGGCCAACCTCTTGTGGTTCCTCCCCCCGGCTGGCAGGCCCTGATAGCCCAATCAGGGTTGGCCCCCGGGCTGGGATGGAGAACCAGGGATGGGTGGCGGTGGATGTGGCTCCTTTCCCAGGGGAGCTGAGGGCTTGCTCTGTCCCTCTCCCTGGCCGGCAGGCCCCGATTGGCCCACTGCCCACCTGCTGCAGTGGAAGGTGGAAGACGGGAGGCGGGGAATCTCGTGGTGTCTGGGAGCTGACGATGGTGGCATCAGCATCTGGCAACCATTGCCTCCTCTCTGGCCTAGCCCTGATCGGCCTGGCCCCAATCAGCCCTGATTGCCGGCCAGGCCTAGGGACCCCACCCATGCACGATTTCATGCACCGGGCCTCTAGTACAAAATAATTTCCAAGAGTATGTATAATGTAAATGATGCCCTGTCACATTCTTCTGTTTTACTTTCATTATTCTGTATTTCTTATAAATTGGTTCAATCTCTTGAGGAAATTTGCCAATTGTTCTCAATTTAGTGTAAGTGAATTATTTTAACATAAATCACAGAACCAATCTTATATCCTAAAAATTTAAATAATAGAAGATAAGATTTAAGATTTCTCAATAGGTCAATATCTAATGTTTCAACTAATGTTTCATTCTCTCCTTTGTTAAATTTAGAGCAAAAAGAGATTTCGCTCCTTTTTATAAGTGTCTTAATCTCCCAGGGACCCTCAACGACTAACCTAGTCCCCATAAAACCTAAAGTTCTTTAAATTTTTTTCTTGTATATACTCATACCTACAAGGGTCCTCCATTTATATAACCCTCACACCTTGCAGAATCAAAATAATCTAAACTCATCTGAGTTACATCCCCCCTTTTATAAACTCCCTCAGTATACATTTTATAACCACTCAACAGTGTTAAGTCTGCCATGCTGCAAATGATTTTAAAACGTATCTAAAAGATATTCATAGCAGAAATCCCCCCAAATAATTCCACTTGTTAGTAAACTTTCTATAATATCATCACTGTCCCCCTTCCCACAGAAGCTTCTTCTCACGTAATCAATCCAACAACAGGTGCGAGAGAAAGGAAATTATGCTCAAGGCTGAAATGCACAAAGAGCATGACGGACTTTGGACCAAGGTGAAGAAGGATGTAGCTCAAAGAATTTGGGGATTTACATATTTTTTTCAAAAATAAAGCATACCTGATGATTACCCAGTTTTTTCCCACTAGACGGTCAGAAAGAATAAATATGACTTTAATATGGAATTCAAGTTTTTCATTTTATATTTTTCAATGTCACAATATGTTGACAAGAAGTATACAAGGGACAAAGTATTCCTGCTTCCATTATTTCTTAAAAGACCAACACCATGTAAATGAAAAATAATTGCTCATACTTACTCTTTCTGATCTTTGTATTAGTCATCTCACCAAAATTACAGGTTCAAATAAGTGTTAAAAGCAATTACCATCATTACTAATCATACTGTTCAAAACATTCACTTTAAGACAGCAAATGGTATTAATTCTTGGGCTATTTTCCTAAGTACAACTGAAGGTAAGGAGACTTAATGGAGTTCCTGCAAGTAAAACTATGTATATTTCTAGAATTCATGGCATCTCAAGATGTCAAAAATGTTCATTTTTATATGCCATATATTTATAAAATTAATCTTGAGGGGGAAAAAGTAAAGGGTTAATCAGCAAGAAGTGGAATGCAGAAGCATAAAAATATCAGATCTGTATAGCAGTATCTTGATTCATGGAAAAGAAAACCAAAGCTTTTAGAGGACCAAATGATGGAAATAAAAATACAGACTATGTACATTCAATTATGAATGAAGCACGTAGCCTTAAGTTTCCATATACAGTAAGTGTGGGACACAAGGGAAGAGGAAATACCCAATGTGAGCTGTTAGCATGAAGAAAAACCTGAAAACCAATACACTGTTGGTGAGATTTGACACTTGGAAACTGCTATCATTTAAGAAGATAGGGAAAGAGAAAGCAATTAGATACAGAAGCAAAGTAAATTTCCTCCAACTGTTCTGCTCCAAGTTTTCCTTGAAACAAAAATGAAAAGGCACACCTAAGCCAAAAACAACGGCATTCATTTGTTTGTTTTCTCAGCCCTAGGCATAGTTCCCGGCCATAGTTCCTGGCATAACTTTCTCTCAGGGGGAGAGGTATCTTTATTAGTAAAGGTATGGTTGTACTAACAAAGTATTAGCATATTTTAGTAATACCATGTGAATTATGTTAAAAATCTACACTTTTCTCAAATGTTAAGCATGAATTTAAGTATGAATGAGAACAAGGCAGAAGAGAAAAAATAGGGCTTTTTAAGTAGGTGGACCATTGATTACAACGTGAGGGAAATACAATTACTATTTATCATAAAGAAAATGAATTCTAGATATTGATTAAACACTTCAACTTTAATAAAATTTATCTTATTACCTATCTGTAAAGATGCACAGATGAGTTAGGCTAGTTAAGCACTGGCCTTCAAGATGTGGTGCTCAGACCAGGAGCACCTGCTTCAACTGGGAACTTGTTAGAAATGCATCCTCAGGCCCTACTCAAGACCAACAGACTCAGAATCCAGAGGCCACACCCAGCAATCTGAGTTTTAACTAGTTATTCAGGTGATTCTGATGACTAAAAACCACTGGGTTAGAGAACAGTTTGAATACTTTAGTAAAGAATAAATATGTATTGGAAACTCATTCATTTGCTCTATAAATCTTAATAAAATACAAGTAAAATACAATTTCATTAAGTAATGAATAAGGTTTACGTAGCAAATACATAATAGAGTTTATGATGCTAATATGACGTCCTTTGCTATTTTAATCATAAGAATCAAGCAAGGGTTTTAGTTGCTCCAATTTTGAACCAACAGGTTAGTTATTTATAAATTCCTAACCTGAGAAATTTTAAAGAAGTACAACTTCTAGGAACATGCACATATCACATGCAAGTCCATTTTTAAAAACAGAGAAAATATTATTTTTTCCTAAAAGTTTGCTAGCTAATGAAAATTTTGAACACTAAATAATCCTGGACATAAATATTTTTTGACAATCTGTACCAATAAACTGTGTTCCCTAGGAGGACACTGTTAAAAATAACAATAACAAAAAAACAATTCACTGTAATCATTGAAAATTTTTCTACATTCAACCTTTGACTTATTTACTCAAATAAACTTAAACAAAGTGGATCAACTATAGGAAGAAATAATATTATTTTTTTGAAAGAACTCAAAAGTTGCATAAGTGCAGCCCTTGCAAATAATGTCTAAGCAATAGCTGAGATATAATGTACGATTTAACATCTAGTAAATAAATGTAAAGCACTCATTTTCAAATTCTAAGCATATAATCATTCTTAATATCTAACCACATTTCTAAAAATTTCCAGAAGTTGGCATGGATAGACAAAAGATAATCATTACTTCACATCACTGGGTTAAGAGCACTTTCAAAAAATATCACCTATACGTTATTTCTACACATTCTTGTAAATCTCAAGTTTCTATTATTTTAATATTTATTCCTCTAATCTTCTTACTAATCTAAAATGAGAATTCCATGTCACTAAATTAAATACAATAATAAATGCCTTGTACATTATCAAGTTCAAATACCAGAATAAAAGTATTATTTCTGACATTAATATTCATAACTTACATTTTTAAACATAAACACCATCAACTACACCCCCAAAAAATCCTAAGTCCTGCTTTATAGGCCATAAAGCTGCTTTAAATGGAACAAAAAGACTGACTTTAAAAAATTATTTTAAAACTCATTCGTTTTAAGTCTTTCTACTCTAAATAAGAAAAAAAAAAATCTACTCAGGAGTGAAGCCAAATGTGTATCTCTAAAGCTGAAGAAAATAAAACCGAGTAATTTTGGAGATGAGTAGTTTACTAATTTCCTTCCTATTCACAACAGAATAGCAAACTTTAGAGTTAATATTTAAAGTCAGTGATATTGTCCAGGTTTGTGCATAATGTGTAAGAAAAATGTACTTCAAGGAATATATAACAAATCGCTCAATCATCACAATTAGGAGATGGTAAAAAGTGAAAAGTATTAAAATAGTACATTTTATCTCACAAATTTAATAAAAACTCTCGGGTTTCAACATTAACTTTTAAGGTAACCACAATATTTTTTTAAAATTAAGATAAATGTTACCAAGAAAAATGTGTAATTAATCAAAGGCATTTTATAAACGAGTAATACCATAATTTACATTCTCATACATAAAATTTACTTAGAAAATGTCATGCACAAAGTAACAGCAGTACCGTCTTTAAAAAAAACATCTTTTTGGGGGGAACACGTGAAATATTAATGCAAACTAACGATTACTATGCTGATTTTCCTTAATCTTTTAAAACTGTAAATGAAAGGCACAATGCACATGTTACTTATTATAATCTGAGAATATATTTTACAAAACATAATATAGCATATCGTTTGTCACTCAGATGCAAAAACATTTGCTATTTGGGAAGATTAGCTTTTAAAGGAGGCTTTAGAATCAGAAAGTTCCAGCCCAGCTCCTTACTTAACTGTGAGTCCATAGCAATGTACCTTTCAACCCTAGCTATACCTTCTTTAGATGTTTGTTGTTAAGGTTAAATGAGATAATGCCGGCGAACACTCTGTACAATTACTCACCAAATATGAACGACCAAAAACAACAAAATATGATTAATAACAACAACTACTCCTTTGTATAAGATAAACATCGACTTGCAAACCTTAAAGGGGCAAACTATTTTATCTTTCTATAGAAATCATACTGCACACGATTTCCTGTGTTCAGCTTTAAAAACAGACTGAACTATTCATGCAAATTTGTTTTCTTTCCAACTCTAATCTGGAACTGTACAACGCCCAACAGATTGCTTTTACTCTTCTTTTGATTATCTTATGCTCATTATTACACTTTAACCAAGTGCAAAGTATGGAGATGAGATTCCACGTGTCATCTATTGTGAGAGGTGTTTTAATCAATAGCCGTGTTCTGCTGGTTAAGCAAGGGCTTCTGTTTTGGCAAGATAACATTAGTTTATCCAGTCATGCTCCAAAAACCATTGGCAATCTTCAGCAGATCATTAGATACGCTACAATAAAGCTTTGGTACATTCTCTTTGCCTCCTTAAATTACTTCTTCCCTGTCCCATCATTCCTCGTCTCGATGGCACTGCATTATTACTGCATCTCCCCTAAAACGTATGTAGAGCTATGTCTCCAGGCCATAGGATGCCATTTTCAATTGAAGCTTCTGCTTGAAAATATAAATTAAGAAAATTTCATTATCTCCTGCCAGGGGCCATTATTCACCACAGTTCTAAGGAAGATTAAAAATTCAAAATCTACCAAGTTGAACAAATACTCCAGCATTCAACAGAAAAGCTCAGAAAACTAAAAATTAATATCATGACAGAAACTAAAAATTAATGTTTGCTGGAATTTGTTGGAGCCATCCTCCAGGATTAGAACAATTCTTTATTGAGTCCGTATGTTTGGTGAAGATTGCTTCAACAATGCCAATCTCTCGGTGGTATCCGTTATTTTAAAAATTCAATTATAAAATGCTATCAATAATAGGTCTGTTTCTTTCCTGAGTTACCTTCTGTCTTGGTTAAAAGTGTTCACTTTTTGGAGATGAAATAAATATATCGAAGATTCCAGGGTATCATGGAATGATAACCCTTTCCAAAGTGCCAAAAATAAGCAGAACATTCACAGGAGTGCCCTAGAAGAGTTTAAACCACACCCACACGGGGAATCGTATTTTCTGAATGAACAGAACATGGATGGTTGAATTCCTGCACTATAAGTCCATTCTTACTAATGAAATGATGTCCATGCTTGAGCTTTAATAAAAAATTATTATATATCAGTAAGTAAATTTTATTCTATTCAAGTACACAAGTTAAAATTTTAGAAACGTTACCACAAAGGGTAAGAAAGAAAAAGGACACTGGCAACCTATAAAATCTTATCAGAAGTGACACGTTAATAGGATTCACTAATTATTTTTAAATAAATGAAATAATGATGAGTAGTTAACTTTCCTATTTCTGCTTGCAAACAAGCACAGTTAGGAGAAAATAAGTACTTAGACATCCAATTCTGTTTCAATCAGCTGTATTTGATTCCCAAAGAATTCTGTCAATTTGGACACAGTTTGGTATAATCAAAGCCCATAATATAACACTTGTGAGACAGATCTACTTAAGGAGCAAGGGGAAAAGTACCCTTTGGCTTACAAATCACTTCATACAACTAACAATTCCAAATGAGCAAGGACCATAGTACTGCAGATACCAGAACCCCTGTCTTTTTTGGTCCAAATTTAGAAAACATTTTTACACAAGTGGCAGATGATCTTAAAACATGAAAGGTAAGTTCCAATTCAAATAGATTTGCTCAGCAAAGTAATTAAATAAACCATGAGATACGAAGATATAGGTAACAATCATCATCACTAAAGAGGGAAACTGAGTTGAATGTTAAACCAAACCTTTTTATTTTTTTACTGTATAATAAAATGTTGGGTTTTTTTTTTAATCATCTAAACGTCTCTTCTGTGAGCTAAGGAAAGTGGGCCCTGCTTTCTTTAAATATTTATTAATGATGATTTCAGAGCCTAACCAATTGCAAGGTAAACATAACATTAGGAAGCTAAATGGTGTGTAATTAATATGGTAAAAAAAAAAAAAAGAGTTCTATAGTAATGTTCTCATTTGTCATATAGCTATGCTCTCATAAGTTATTTAATAATTTCGTGTGTTCCAGAAGACTTCTACCCATCACAAAGTATTTAATTATGTAGACATGTTAGAATATTGTACTCTCTAAGCATTATAGAATATTGTTATTTAAAGCATTCCTAAATCATGGAAATAAAACTGAATTATTGAAATAAAATCACTATAAACATCTCTAAGAAAATATGCTTGAATATTGGTACATGCTTGAGTACATAATTTGGAAAAAATAATGTAATTTCTATTCCATTTGGTTTCCGATATACTTGTGTTTTCAAAAAAATTAAATATAATCTTGATTTTTTAAAAATTGCAACTGTGACTAAATCTTTGCAACTGTATTTTAAAAAGGTATAAAAAAGCCAATTTATTATTTAAATAAGTATAAGCAAAAATACAAAGTATCTTTCTGTATTATCAATATATAAGCATAAACCTATATGACTGAAAAGTGCACAGTATGTAACAGAAATAGAAAGCCAAATAAATATCAGGTAAACCTACAGAAAGTTAATAAAAGCTTGATTAAGATCATGCCCAGAAGATTGTCATTCTGTTTTTCAATATGTTGAAAGCAGGAATAACATAAAAGTGACACTTTCCATAATCATTTGTGTCAGAGTAAAATATTGTGTCAGGAATAATAACCACAAAGTATGCATACTGTAATATTTATAGCTAAATTTGCATCTTAGAAACTTAAAAATATCCTCAAAAATTCCACATTAATTACTGAAATAAGCATTTTGAAATGGCATTGCTGATCTGCTAGACAACTTCTATGTTTTAGGAACCTTTGAAATTTCTCGTAGTTTCTACTGAACCTTGGGGTCAGTTTAATGCAAATTAGGCTTAACTCACTCAGAGCCTTATTAATCAAGTACAAAATTCGTGTTTTCACAAATGCACATTCAACATAAATGTGCGTGCTTTTACAGTATTAGCAAAATAGGAAGTATTTATTTACAAAGCATGCCACTTAGACTAAGTTTCATTCACAGGGTCATCAGGTCTAACTGCTAAATGAAAGGAAAAAAAAAATAATTTAAGTGGGGATAAACTACAAAATATTGAAATACTTTAAAAATATCACGTGTCCAGTTTTTCAAGAACTCTTTTATTAATTCAAAAGCAATTATTGTGATCTGTATCAAATAGGAGCAATGATTTTTAAAAACTGTTAACCTACTATAGTTTGCACTTGAAGAAAGTATCACATTATTAACAAGGGAAATTGCTATGGGATGCCCTAGTTAGATTAAATTAGCAAGAAACTTGTTACCAGACCATATGAAAGACATAGCGTAATAAGACATGACCTTGCAGAGTCTTGGAGCCAATCTGTGATGTTTTTCCCTTCTTCTAGCCCTTGCTCATTATCTGCAAAGTTACAGACCCTTTTGTCAGGGGTTCTTTTTCTTCAAATTGTGAGGGGATTTTTGGTTTCTAAATATTTAATTAGTCCTGTTATGATATGAGAATTGTTTTACATGCAAAGCATTTTGATTTTCATATTCTATTCCTTCTAATTATCCTTAGATTTATATTGGTCATCCCACATCTTTTACTTTTGTAATTATTTACTTCTTAAAGATCATTTGGTGGAGAAATATTTTCACCCTGGTGGCTCTTCTTTTCCACAAATGGCTTTTCTGGTCCGTTCATTACCCGCTCAGAGGATTAGAATTTGAAATAATGAAAAAAGAACCTACAACCAAAAGGAGTTTTAGAGAGCAAAACTGGGTAAACCAGATTTTTGTTGCTGCTATTTTAAATTCACCTTAAAGATTACTCCCTTGGTTTGGATATGACTTCGATAAACAGGAAAATTATGCCATAAATATATTTTCTGCCTCCCAAGATGTTTGATGGGGTGTCATTTAGTCAGTATTATATATCTCTGCATATACACGAAACAGATTTCTAGTCTAATTGACAGTTAATGTAATTTCCGCTTTTACAGACCTCATTTTGATTACAGCACAGCAACAAATGTTCACAGAACTTCCTATACAAATCAAACTGAAAACTTAAAAACAAAATGAATTTAAATTTGTCTACCTACAAAAAACTTCAGACAAAGTATATGTTGTTGAATCATTTAATCAACTCAGGAAAATTTACTTTTTACTTAAATGACTACATTTATAAATGCTTGTTTTTGTGGGTGGGTGTTTTTTTTTTTAACAATCGGATTTCTCATTCTTCTATGTTATACTAAAGTTTTATCACGGAAGGAACAATTCAAAATGTCTCACTGATACACACAAGATTCCATTTCCCTAATAAAAACTGCACAAATTTTGTATAGATATTTACCTAACTTCTGTAAGATAAGAAGTGAAAAACAATAAAGGCAAAAATCCGCAACCACAGACTCTTGGAATACTGTTAGCAGTAAAGTAGGTGTGGAAGGCTAAAAACAATCCTTAATACCCATAATATAAATAATCAAATCCATTAGAGACTAGATATGCTATGGATCATACACTCTCAAAATTAATGGAGTCTCACCTCACTGGCAAATACATGGCACATTTCACTGGCTTACTTCTGATAAATCAGAACTAATCTTTAATCATGACAAAATATTCATAATCTAATCCTTTTATCAAATTGACTATCACTGCAGGAGTCTCATGTGTTTGCACAATTAAAAACCCCATGTTAGCTGCATATAATAAGGCATTACATTTGATGCAAATCCTTTTCTATTGAAATAAGTGCCAAGCTGGCAGCAGGAAGTAGCTGATAAGAAAGCAACAAGGCACTGCTGATGGCATTCTCGATAACTGAACACCTTCTCATAAGCATTCAGCCTACAGTGTATTACTCAAAGTGCTCTTTAAAAAACAAACAAACACACAGATCAAGGGAAGTGTCCTCTTGCCGCATCTCAGTCACAAAGGCAAGAAATTATCTAAAAACAGACAGATAATAGATAGGGAGAAAAAGAGGGAGGGAGGGAGGGGTGATGATTTTGTATGCATTCTGGTACTAGAAACAGTACTATAAGACCTATCAGCAATATAAGACATAGCTTAGGTACAGAAATACCTAGATTTAAAAGCAGAGTAATATCCTAAATATACCACATCCAACCAATATCTATGCAGGAAAACAAAACAAAACAAGTGGATATAAAATTGCCTATTAATGTTCTCTGCTACAGAAAGAGTGAACTCTATATTGTTTCAGAATTAATATAAAGGGCCTAAAACCCTTGTGTTATTTTCCATATTGATATTATAGAGTTAAAATCAGTTTTTAACATCTATTTTATAAGTATTCCACAATTTTGAGACATTTAAAGAGCATAATTTTTGAAAAATCCTTTCCTCCTTAGACTAAGTGCAAGAAGAGGATCCACAAGACTCCCGAGAAGAAGAAAGCTGATGAGATGCTGCATGCCATGGAAAGTTAGAAAGGGTGAGGACGGAAGCTGCATTAACTCCCTTATCAGACCTACGGTCAGTATTTCCTCAACATACAGTACATTTTCACACTTCAGGCCGTTGCTCAGCACTGTCCGTTCTCCATCAGATTTTGAAAGTGCATGGTGCTACCTCAGCGATTTGAAGTCATTATTTCTGTACATCCCTCATTTCTTCACCAGATTGTAGTATCTGTTGAGGGGTTTGTGCCTGTTTTAAGAACCTCTGAGCCATGTTCAGTGAATAATGCTGTGCCTTATCTAAAATTTATTAAGTCCATAAACATCAGTCTATAGACTTGAAAATATTCTTCCCAGTCATACATAAATAAATTTAGAGTATCTGTCACATTAGCTTGTACATCACACAGCTTAATAATTATGGGTAGCATAAAACAGTGGATAAAAGATGAAGATATAATTTTCAGAAGTGAAAAACAGTTCCATAACCGTAAGATATAAATCAAATTGAAAAACTTTTCTGAATTTTGCAGCTTGTGTAAGTTTTTAAAAATGACAGTGAAGCTAGAAAGCTTCTATTCCATATTATCTTCCTAGCCTGAATTAGCTTCGTATCAGTATCTTGTCTGAAAGGCTCAGTTCATCATGACCTATAAAATGTTAGACTTGAAAGCTTTAAATACCGCTAACACCATGTACAGGCTGGGGAGGACAAGGCTGTGTGCTGTGAAGCATCAGCCCTGCTCTTCAGAGAGCGAACATGCACTCTCAGGCCACAGATATAAACAGGATAAGCATATTAAATAATAAGTGGCTAGGAAAACATCGTTGTGACTGCAGATTAAAGACACAATGCACACTTTATTATATTATACACATTGGGATCTATTAAGTATTTTAAGATTTTTACATGTCTTACAAAAGTAACAGCTAAATTGAGATTGTTGTAATGTAATAAAATGTATTTGAAGTTACATATTTTATAGCAAGAGTTTTAGAATTATCTTTATTTGCAAAGAGCATTCTAATACTTCAAGTCCTACACTCACACATAAAATTATGTATTATGTTAGGAATCACAGCAAATTTTTTTAGCTATATTTGATATGTCATTATGAAGAAAAAGAAACAAGAGAAGTCTTGCTATTATCTTTGATCCTTCGCTTTTCCATTTCAGCAATCTCATTCATGTCAAAAGGCCATTAGAACGTCTGCCCACTTTTACATCTCAACAGCCCAAGCAGGGCACAATCTTTTTTCAGGAATGGTTTCTTCTTTTTAAAAAAAAAATACAGCGAAAAAGCCTAATAAAGCCACAAAGGACAGAATATTACCTTTGTTAAAGAAAAAGGACCACGTGACAAAGATAAACTTTAGAATGTAAAATGCCATTTCTGAACCTGAATTGGGCATTTCTTTTTTTGCTTTAAAACAAATTTAACTTTTCAAATTTTTAAAATGTTTTTAATTGCCAGATTCCTGTAATGTATGTAACAGTACCACTGACAGAACTTATTTTTCTATTGAATAGTATTAGCTTTCTTAGGCTGGGTAAGCAAGAAGTGGAATTTCATTGAGGGCAAAATCTCTGCGAAGCACAAGTGCTTTCAGAAGGATCCGTGAAGCCATGAGAAAGCACAATTGGGTGAGCTAGAGAAGTCCAATGTGGTTGCAACAAAGGCACAGCAAATTCCTAAGGGGGGGAGCTCTGGAGTTGGGAAAGCCCTTCAGAGAAGTCTCAAAGTGAAGGAAAGAAGGAGGAGCGCATGCCATTGTGCTCTGGCATTTGGTGCAGGCTGCCTCTGGGGAGAAAAGTTTAAGATCCCTTCAGCCCCTGGCAGCTCCGGGGCAGGGACCACTGTGAGCCCATCAGCAGGCAATTTCCCAGGCAGCTGGGGGGAGGAGAGTGAGCAGCCTGAGCCTATAGGGTAAATCTGGAAGGGACACCACAACATCCACTACACAGCACTGGCACAGAAAACAGATTAATTGCAATTGTTTTCAAAACAGTTCTTTTAAGATGACTTCTCATGTTCTCGGTTTTTATAGTATTTTATCTTCTTGTACACACTGACATGTCAATCCTGTTTGCTAAGCGATAGTCAATGGGTTTCCTATAGAGCAATGAACCTTAACAGGCAGCTTTTAATTGGCCCACATAGGAAACCACATTACTATTAATTCCACAGCTACAGCACAAAATAAAGCCATTGCTTCTCTAACTCTAGAGCAATTAGACCTCTCGGCTATTTGGCTAGCTCTACTTCATGATACCCAATGCAGTTAATTATATTTTTTGATGTTAATAGTCTCTGTCAGTCTCAAGCATAACTTCTCTTTGATGAATATTTAAATTATATTTGAATAAAAATAATCTTGGTTACATTTCATATTCAGTAATCATCACAGCTTAATAAAGGCCTACTCGCCAAGAGTTGAAATAAATGGCAATGCACATATTAAAGGTCCTAAATCAACTTATCAGATAATATATGGGTAATTAGCATATCTATCTCTCTAGTTATCCAACATATGTGTTTATATACATTTTAAAAGGTATATTCTCATTCACATAACAACACAAAATTAGATTTCAAAAGTTACTTATAAGCATTCTTTCCAATTACATTTATAGGAATTCATGAGTAAACAAGAACATCTAAGGGCTGGGTCATAAGATAATTTAATGTACATAAAAAATTACCAAGTTATAAAATGTCCCAGAAAAATCAGCATACATTTTCTTGCCTACTCTAGCTGTACTGTTTTGTTAAATTTGAAGAGTAATAAGAAAAAAAAACAACTTTCAGACAAAGGAGGCAAGAGCATACAGAGTCAAGACAATCTCTTCAATAAATGGTGCTGGGAAAATTGGACAGATACATGCAAAAAATGAAACCAAACTACCAACCCTCTTGCAGTCTAGGAACCCTCAAGGAGTGGGTCTAAGCTGGCAGTCGGACATCCTTAGTGCTAACACAGAGGTGGGAGAGGCTCCCACCACCACCACTGCGCTTGCCGTGAGCCTGGCTTCTGGCTGAGCAGTGCTCCCCTGTGGGAGGGCACTGACCACCAGGGGGCAGATCCTGCATTGCGTGTCTGCCCCCGAGTGGTCAGTGCACATCATAGCAACCGGTCGTCTGGTTCTGCTGTAATGGTTGCTTAGGCTTTTATTAGATAGACTAGATGCCTGATGCACAAAATTCGTACAAGAGCAGACCTTCCTCCAATGGACACAGACAGTAGGGTGGTGGGGGCTTTCCCAGAGTGGGAATGGCTGGGGTGGAGGGGTCAACTGGGGGAAAAGGAGACATATGTAAAACTTTAGACAATAAAAAAGAACTATGGTACATCTACACAATGGAATACTACACTGCTATAAAAAAGAAAGCACTCTTACCATTTGCAATAGCATGAATGGACCTGGAGAGCATTATGCTAAGCGAAATAAGCCAGTCGGAGAAAGATAAGTATCACATGATCTCACTCATTTGTGAAATATAATGAACAACATAAACTGATGAACAAAAATAGATCCAGCGACACAGAAGCATCCAACAGATTGTCAAACCTCAGATGGAAAGCAGGAGAGGGTACAAAGATAGGGTAAGAGATCAATCAAAGGATTTGTACACATGCAAATAAGTATAACCAATGGACACAGACAGTAGGGGGGTGAAGGCATGTGCAGAGGGGGTGGTAGTGGCTGGGAAGATGCCAATGGGGGAAAAAGGAGACAAACATAATACTTTAAACAATAAAGAATTTAAATTAAAAAAACACGCATTTTTTAAAATGTGATAATTGTTTTTCTATTTCAAATTTTTTTATTGAATGAATAAATGTTTTGTTATTTTATCTACTTAATCAATGCCCCTTAATAAATTATATTAGTTCATTTTCAAATTTTCAATCTTTCTTCCCCCAAATCCTAAATTTTTAGAATACAAAGACATAATGAAATATAATAAAAAAAAATATAAAGAAATGTCCTAAATTGCACACATCAACCAAGAATGCCCAATGGAACATTGTGCCAATTTTCTGAAACTGTCACATTATGAATAAAACAGGCAGATAGAAATGGAAAAGTTTTCTGAGGTCTAAAGCTTAAAATTTAGTTCTACTACTTTCAGGGGAAAAAATTATAAATAGAAAACCTGGTACCAAAGTGAATACTTATTTAGAAATCAAATCAAATCAACTCAAATTACAACAAAACATGTTTAAAAGCCTACTAATATCACAAAGCTTAAATTAATGTTTTAGTAAATTTAATTGCTTGACATTTCTTATAATACTTTTGTTATAATTTTTTACTCCACAATCTATAACTCCTTCTTTATCTAACAATTTTAGTGTCACTTTCTATAATTTTGCTTTTCTTCTAAAACAGCTGATTAAAACTTGTTTCTTATTATTGATGGTTGGTATGCATGAAACATGCATCTACAATGTCACAGGTGCTCATGTTGACCTGCTATGGCCTGTGCACCACAAACACAGGTATATTTTATTATGATTCTATTTTATATGATACTCAGTAAAAGAGAGGAACAGGATGGTCAGTTATAATTTTAAGTACCACATTTGATATGTTCTCTATGCATCTACCATATGTACTTCACTAAGCATACACAGGAAACAACTAATTCTGTTTGAATTAGTTATACGTATATGAGAACCAAATCTCCACTTACTGTTTTACACATTTAATGACTGAAAGACAGAATAGCTTCTGGCTTCACACATTTCAACCATTATTTCTCCACATATTTCAGGTGCATAGGACACACTGATATTGTAATATGACACCTGGCCTTGCACATTTATGTCATGATCAGTAATGTGGTATACTGAGTAGGAGTATTTCTAGAGGCCATTTTTCCCCACCAGAATAGCTAGCAATAACTAAACTGTGCATGAGTGTCTACAAACCACATAAAAATACCCCACTAAACCCAAACTGAATTTATCACCAACTGAACCTCCACTTAACAGAATCCCAAAATGCTCTTGCCTACACCTAAGTGACCATAAATGAGGGGAAGTATAACAAAGTAGAGGTCAAAGAATGAAATTAAAACCTCAAAAGATTGTTTTTAAATATCAAACTTCAGCACATTTTACAAAAACATATGACTCTGTGAGCACACTGCTAGGGGCCCTAACAACACCTTGGAAAGAGGCTGTGTAGGAAAAGGGCGCTGACGTTTAAGATTAATTAGCTTCATGGTAAATCCATCTATAGGAACAGATTAATATTCTCACAAATTATAGGCCAGTTCAAAAGCAATGACATATCCTTAGTCTTAAAAAATACATAAGAGAAATACCACTGCTAAGAATCTCAAGCCAAGTTGGGGTCTCTCAGCCTAGCCTGAGCCCTCTCGCAATCTGGGACCAGCTGGGGGATGTCAGAGAGCCAGCTTTGGCCCCATCCCTGCAGGCCATGCCGAGGGACTCCACCAGTGCATGATCAGGGCCGGGGAGGAATCACAGGAGGGCTCCAGGGGTGTGTCTGGCATGTCCTGCCCAGTACCATTGGCCAGACCCCAGCAGCAAGCTAACCTACTGATCCGAGTGTCTGCCCCCTGGTGGTCAGTGCACATCATAGTGACTGGTCGAACGGTCAAATGAATGGTTGGACACTTAGCATGTTAGGCTTTTATTATATAGGATGACTCATGTCAGACACTCTTTAAGGTCATGAGGACTTGTGTTTAGGTGAGTCGTAAAACTATGTCTTTATTGTTTGCATTTAACATATGTGAAGAAATATTTAGAGAACTGCTACATATATTAGTTACATGATATACTTTA
>NW_006300036.1:1688446-1697303 GCF_000327345.1 Myotis davidii | reverse complement strand
GACAGCTACATGAAAAAAAAAAAAAAAAATGAAACTAGACCAGGGGTGGGCAAACTTTTTGACTCGAGGGTCACAATGGGTTCTTAAACTGGACCGGAGGGCCGGAACAAAAGCATGGATGGAGTGTTTGTGTGAACTAATATAAATTCAAAGTAAACATCATTACATAAAAGGGTACGGTCTTTTTTTATTTTTAGTTTTATTCATTTCAAACGGGCCGTAGTTTGCCCACGGCTGTAATAGATACAGAGAACATATTGATGGTTGCCAGTGGGGAAGCGGACTGGAGAGCCAGGTGAAGTGATTAAGAAGTATTAATTGGTAGTTACAAAATAGTCACAAGGATGTGAAGTACAACACAGGGAATCTAGTCAATCATCCTACATAATAAAAGGCTAATATGCAAATAGACCGAACGGTGGAACAGCCTGAACAACCGAACAATGGTCACTATGATGTATGCTGACCACCAGGGGACGTGTGTGGAACATGGTGGCCATCAGCCGCGGCGAGATGGTGGACCAAGGCAGGGCACTGGTCGCTGTCATCTGGGTGAGCCTCTGGTGGTTACTGAAAATTTCTTTGCTCCCACACACCACAGTTCTGCCTGGTGCTCACACCCACTGCTGGTGCTGGCCCCAATCGCTCTGTGCCATCAGCAAGTGCAAGTGGGGCTGGTGCTGTCAGCGCGTGGGGGCAGCGGCGGGAGCAGGGCTGGAGGCAGACAGGGGATGGGGGTCGTGAAGGGAGGGGCTGGGTGGGGGTGTGGAGAATGGGCTGAGACCTGCCCCTAGGCCTACTGCAGCCTCTCAGCCCACAGTTTGTTTCCAGGTGCACGACTTCGTGCACTGGGCCTGTAGTATTACAATAACTATGTGTGGTATCAGGTGGGTACTGGAAATACTGGAGGATCGCTGTGTAAAGTATATGATTGTTTAACCACTATGCTGTACAAGTGAACCTAATACAAAGTAATACTGAATGTAAACTGTAAATGAAAAGTAAAATTTCAAATTAAAAAAAGAAAATGAAAAAGGAACATTCTCAACTTTATTCAAATTATATTTGGTTGTTATTTACTATATAATAAAATGTATTAAATAAACAGTATATTTCCAGACAGTGAAATTATTCCAAAGCTTTAATGAATTATATATATTTATTTTCTAGTAATAAACATCAGAATATGAAGTTGTACTCCATATGAAAAATAAATCCAAATTATTAACTGAAGTTACAATTCATAATTTGGTCTTCTTTTTTAAGACCGGCAGAAAATATGCATCATATTACATTTCAGTAGCACATGACTATACTAGTAAGTGTTTGGAGTTCTGGAGAAGGGGGAAACTGAAGAAAAAGCCAAATACAAAAGAAAAATAGTGACTATGCCTTATTTTGAAACTGTAAAATAAAATTCAATTTCTATTCTCTACAGCTGTAATTAAATATATATTTATATTTGTTCAAAGTATAGTTATCTTTAAGATGCTTGTAAGCCATATTTCTACACTGACACTAGTATTATGACATCAGAAAGCAGATACGCCCTATAAAGAAATTACATTTATATCATTTATATCCAAAATAAAACACTCAAATGGGTATTTGAATGTTTTCCTTTAGTTATTTAACATTTGACTGTCTAGTATGCTTTAGTAATATAACACTGAATTGGACTTGATTTCCGTCAATTAACATAATTAATCTAAATTTACTTGAGAAAAGCAATATTTTATTATTAATTTTTTAATCATCACCCAAGGATGTTTTTTATTGATTTTTTTAGTGAGAGAGAGAGGGAGGGACAGAGAGACAGAGGAAGCATTGGTGCAAGAGAGAAACATAGATTGGTTGCCTCATGTGTGCACCCCAACTGAGGATCGAACCCTTAACCAGGGTATGTGCCCTTCCCAGGAGGCAAACCTATGACCTTTCAGTGTAAGGGATGACACTTCAACCAAGCCACACTGGCCAGGGCCACAAAGCAATATTTCAGTGTGTAGTAGGGAATGGTCTGAGTAAAAAATACAAGGTATATAACAATATATGTACTACTGAAATATTATTGTCACCTCATCTGTAACACTCATCTCTAAAATGACAGAGCTGGAATAAATAATACTCAGACTATGAAAAAATTATTATATTATTGAAATGTGTATGTCAAATAAATGTCCACATTTGCTTTTATCTATCAACTTTGATTTAAAGGTAAACTTCTAAAAATAAAATCTGAAGCAAAATCAACAGTTGAAATGAGGTATGTCTTTGCTTTTAAAAATTAATTTCACTGAATAATCCATAGGAAATACTGAAGATCAGCAATGTAGTGTCCCTAAGGAAAATGGTCTTGACTTCCTTGACCAATGGACAAAATCCTATCTAATAAAGAGGGAATATGCAAATTGACCATCACTCCAACACACAAGATGGCCATCCCCATGTGGACAAATGATGGCCAGAGGGGAGGGCAGTTGTGGGCATCAGGCCAGCAGGGGAGGGCAGTTGGGGGCAATCGGGCCGGCAGGGAAGCAGTTAGGTGTTGATCAGGCTGGCAGGGAGTGGTTGGGGGTGATCAGGCTGGCAGGCAGAAGTGGTTAGGGGCAATCAGGCAGGCAGGCAGGCAGTCAATCAGTTGGGAGCCAGCAATCCTGGATTGTGAGAGGGATCCCCGATTGGATAGGATGCAGGCTGGGCTAAGGGACACCCCCCTCCCCCCCTGCACAAATTTCGTGCACTGGGCCTCTAGTATAAAAGATAAAGGCCCACATATTAACCAGAAATACCACTGAAAACCAGCCATTTACACTTTCATTCTTAGTTTTCATTATCACATAGAGTTATTTTACTAAGGTTCATTTTAAAAGGAGAAACAAAGGCTCCTGTAGGGCAGAATCTTTGATGTGACATTGTTTCTTCTACATTTGCTAATTAAGCAGGGTTGTAAAGGATATTTAGATGATTTGTCTTCTAATTCATTTTATAATTCATTAGTCTTTCTTGCACACTAAATGTGACTGTTTAATATGGTTCATGTTTATTACTGCCAATAGTCTCCCCTTTCTATAATAAGTGCTTTGGTTTAAATGTCCATCAGTAAGTGACATGCAAAGTATGTGTCCAATTAGATATGCCAATTAGAGCTTTAATGATTATTTATTACTGTACAAATGTTCCAGAGTCTATACTAGTAACCTCCCAATCCTTGGCTAAGGAGAGTTGCTTATAATTCCAGTTGGTTGTCTTAAAACAGTTCAGCCACAAGTAAAAGAATCAGTGGAAATCCATCACCTAACAGAAAATAACCTAAGTTATTACACAGCAATAATGAGATAGTAGAATCTGAGTTACTAATTTTTCCCAAGATACATTTCATTTTAATGGACAATGGTTGGTCAGCCTGACACTACAGATAGGTAAACGCACTTGGGGTGAAGAGCATAAAGGTAAGAATGTAATTTCTCAGAACCGGCAGGCTTACCTCCTATGAGAATAAATAGGTACACAGAATAAATATACTAAGCAAGAGAGAAGTATCCCTGACCAATAAGTATTTTGAATAAAATCTTATGAAACACTGAATTGGGTAAAAATGCAGATTGGGCAAGTATTTTTTCCAAGAGAAGGCCATAAATAGGAAGGAATGTGGCCAGGTTGACGTGGCTCAGTGGTTGAGCACTGACCTATGAACCAGGAGGTCACGGTTGGATTCCCGGTCAGGGCACATGCCCAGGTTGTGGGCTCAATCCTCAGTGTGGGGTGTGCAGGAGGCAGCCAGCCAATCAGCAATTCTCTCTCATCATTGATGTTTCTATTTCTCTCTCCCTCTTCCTTCCTCTCTGAAATCAATAAAACCATTTAAAAAGAAAAGAATGTGAACATCTTAGAAAGGGGTTTGAAGTTTATTGTTACCTATAAAGAGACATCCGAAAACAAAAACATCTAAATTAAAAAACTCATATAGCTCGGGCTTTAATACAAAGCTTCTTTATGAAGACTGAAAGATCAATATGGAAGTTGAGAGGGCCATATGTCAAAGAGAGTATACCCACACTAAAATCTATAATCAGGATGTCTGCCAGAGAACAGTGGCAGAACTGTGACTGCATTTTAATGGATTTTCATGGTTAAATTCTGAAAAGCTCCCAATAGTCATCCTAAAAAGGTTTTAGGTGTATGTACCTCCTGTCTTTAAATATTTCACACACCCTTAATATCTGTTAGAATACTTAGGAATAACAAAGGTATATATTTTAAAACACAGATAAATTATTATTTAAGAATAATTGCTTATTATTCAAGAATAAATTTTCATGCCATACTTAATGAGGTTATAGATATGGACAAGTTGATGATTCAGACCCTGTGACAAATAATTCAACCTTTTTTAAAGGTTCACAAAATAAAAAGAAGAATATCATGTTGCCATTCCTTCCCAAGGATTTTTTTAAATGAGGAGAATATACCGTTGCCTCCACCTCTCAGCTATCCACGGTCTTGCTTTCTGGGTTTGTTACCTGCTCTCAACTGCAGTCCAAAAAGATTAAATGCAAAATTCCAGGCCTAAACAATTCTTCAGTTTTAAATCGTGTGCCATTCTGAGTAGCATGATAAAATCTCCCACGGTCCCACTCTGCCCCACGAGAGACATGAATCATTCTTTTGCCAGAGTATCCAGGCTCTGTATGCTACCCACCTGTTAGTCACTCGGTAGCTGTCTGGGGGCAACTGTCTCAGTATCGCAGTGCTGTGTTTAAGTAACTATTATTTTAGTTAGTAATGCCTCAAGCACAAGAGTAGTGATGCTGGTGATTCAGATATGCCAAAGAGAAGCTGTAAAGTGCCACCTTCAAGTGAAAAGGTTAAAGTTCTTGACTTAATGAGAAAAGAAAACACACCACATGCTGAGATTGCTAAGATCCATGGTAACAATGAATCTTCTACTAGCGAAGTCATGAAGAAGGGGAAAAATCCATGATCACACCTCAAACTGCCAAAGTAAGGCCACAGTACTTAATTAGGATAGAAAAGGCATTAAATTTGTGGTGGCAAACATGATCACAAAACATGTTCCGACCAATAGTAACATGTTGTACCAGAAAACATTGAGCCTATATAAAGACTTCAACAAGGGGTCGTGGAAATGAGTAACACCAAGCTATTTATTTAATGCAAGTAAGGATGGATACATAGATTCAGGAATAGTTATGGCATTTTATCATCCTACATCATCAAAAGAAGAGTAAGTATAGTACAATAAGGTATTTTGAGAAAGACCCACATTCACGTAACTTTATTACAGTATATTGTTATAACTCTTCTATTTTATTAGTTACTGTTCATCTTACTTTGCCTAATTTATAAATTAAACTTTATCATTGGTATGTACAGGGGTGGGTAAAAGGAGGTTTAAAGTTGTTTGTATGGAAAATAATACAATATTTATTTGTATAATAAATAATAATACAAGAATAAACTCTGTGTTTTGTGTACTCACAACTCTAAACCAACTTCTGCCCACCCCTGTATGTATAGAACAAAACATAGGCTATATAGGGCTTGGTACTAACCCTAGTTTCAGGCATCCACTGTGGGCTTCAGAATGCATCCTGTGGATGGGGGTGGGGGTGGGGTGGTGGAATACAGTATGAAACAAGTGTACTGACTGCAATGACAGTTGATTCTCCAAGAGCAATAAGGGTGTTGGATACCACGAGTCCCAAGTTCCTCAGCAGCTATTACCAATGTGCTATTTAATAACTCTCTTAAAATAGAAACAATTGTGTATGCTTTTTCCCTCCCATAAAGGGTCCCTTGTTATGTGCCTTGCCTGGTAAGGCGGCAAGAAGGGAAGTGGAGAGACAGAGGGAAAGGTCATTCTGTTTATTCCAGACTAAGACATGCATGGTCCTTTCTTCTAACTGCACAATGGGAGTATGCACTCAAACGTTCCATCTCGCTCTGCATCCACTGTGACGTAAAGAACCCCAGGACAGAAAAAGTAACACATGTACATATACAATAACGCAGTTTTTTCAAATTGTCATGCACACAAGAAATTGTCACCACCTGAATTGCTGTTGGGTTAAAACGTTAAAAATAAAATGGAGTTATTATACTTGGAGATAACAGGTTGGGACACTGGTCGGTTTAGAAATTCAAGGATAGAAGTTATTGAACGGGGTAGATGATGGGAGTTGATTAATTTGGTTCCTAGATATTTGAACTCACTTCCATCATCCTAACCTTTGTGGAAATGAGCTAGGCTCTAAAGTAAGTTTTGGCACTTCCTTAGCTAAACTGTACACAAGTATTGTCTGGCTGACCACCTGATTCTTCTGGTCTGTGCAGGCTGAATGCTGCTTTCTTGATTTCTATCCTGAAGAAACACTATCTTGAAAATCTCAACGGGTTATTTTATTGGAGCTCTCTAAATAGAATAAATAAATCCCCTAAATCAACAAGAGAAAAAATATGTATGTGTCTTATATTTTGCTGCTAGCCTATGAGACATCTCCTCCTGTGCCCATTCTGTTTCCTGGATGGAAACTCTACCTCTGCCCTAAATGCAGGCGTTCTCCAGGGCTTTTGCGTACTCGAACCACATGAACTCTGAGGGTACTATCATCTGTTCACTTTACTATCAACCCTATGTCTGCTTCATCTATATGTTCTCTCACCACTCCTGTTAGTGCTAGCTCTTGTAAACTATAACTACTTGACAAACGATTTACTTTTATACACCAACCTGTTCCCAAATAAACTTAGAGGAGTCCTTAGATGGGTAGTATAACAACCAAAAATAGACTCGATTTTATTTATTTAATAAGAACCCCAATATGGTTTTGCTATGAGGTTCTAGTCAGTTGCTATCTATATTGTGAGCTAAAAAAATAATAATAATTGGCTAAAAGCTTTTATGGAGCTAAGTTAATTCTCTAAGTCTAGGACACTATTTTCCTCCAGCAGTTTTAATACACACACACACACACACACACACACACACACGCTTATCTTTGAATCATTTACACGTGTTATACCTTTCCTACCAGGCATGTATTCTTACCATCTTCTTGAGAGTAGTACATACTAATTTTAGAGCTGTACATACTCTTTCTATTGACAGAGGTACACTGACAGTACGAGTTAAGACTCTAAAACTGAACCTAGTACCCATGCACCTTAACCTTAACTTTAATATCAAAAACAATGAACATTTATTTTCAGATCTCTTGGCCCAAATGCTAAAAACTTAAGGACATTCTATAGAGAAAAATCTTAGGCACCAAACTACCTAGATGAGAATGCGCATTCTTAGAGCGAAGAACATGAACAGGACAGCTGAAAGCAATGCCAAAGAGGATGATCTCTGGTACAATTGAACCCATCACTGTAAGACATGAACTAGATTGTACCCAAGTGCTACAAAGAACCAATATTGCAGGCAAGTTCTAACTTACTTATTCATCAAATACCTCAGAGCAGTAGTTGGGTAATTTTTGCCTTTAATAATTCAAGCTGTTACAACAGTTGATATTGTTTTTTAAGTTACCCCACTACTGTCTTCAGAGTGGTAAAAAATCATCCCTAATAGTGATTATTTTATAAAATATTAAAGTACATATCATTTAAAAAGGGATTCAATTTCTCACCTTCTGGATTGAGCCATTTGGTGTCCTTATAAGACAAGCATACTATCAGTTACTAATAGACTCTTGGTTTCACACTTTCAATGATCAAGAAATAGAAAACAAAGAAGGAGTAACAACACTTTTACCGTCACCACATTCAGAATTACAAGTGTGCTTATTTACTTGCCTCTCAACCGCTAAAGTGATAGAAAATTCTGTGCCAATCTCCATCACTACAGGGAGAAAACGGGGACTTTCAAACTTAATAGAAAAATTCTAGTGCGTAGAGCTTTCCAGAGAGAAATTTTCTACATTAAAGAGAAAAAAAAAGGCTTTTTCACTCTATTGAATATCACATTTTTGATGACTATGAATAGGAAAAATTGCCAAATTATTAGGAGTTTGGTGAAAATAACTTTTACTTTATTTGTACTGAAAGTATTTTTAAATTTTAAAAAAACAGGGACAAACAGTATATACACTCAAAAATTATTCAGTAATAATTCAGCTGCACAAATATTGTCTTCCCATTTTTCTTATAGCTATTTGTAACCAAATAACAGTCAAATATGACAGACTGCCTTAAAGATTTATTTACATACACAGAATGGAGTAATTATAAGCTACCACTACGACACTCATTTTTAAGTTATTTAACTCTGTCTTCCTCATAAATAACGTGTTCGTGTTTAAATTGTCACTGTGGTGATTAAATAATTATAAGCCACCAGTATAATACAATTTAAAAATGGGGTTTCTATAGTCAGTTTTGGAATTGACATCTTATTTACGTTAATACACGTAATTTGATTAGAGATTTTGATAATAAAGGTACAGAAAACAACTGTATGCTTTTACAGAATTTAGGTACCTCAAAACTCCATTTCCTTTCAAAGGAATTTATAAAAAAAATGCAGTCCTGCTTTTATAACATAATCCTATATAATAAAACCATAATATGCAAATCGACCGAACAGTGGAACGACCGGTTGTTATGATGTGCACTGACCACCAGGGGGTAGACGCTCAACACAGGAATTGCCCCCAGTTTGGGCTGGCGAGCGGGTGGCGCAAGGCCGCCAGCCAAGGTGGGTGCCAGCAGGGGCCCCCCAATTGTCCCACTGGTCGCTCCACAGACTGCCCCTGATCGCTGGCCAGGCCTAGGGACCCTACCCTATATATTGGGAACAGTTTCTTACATTTAAAAATTAACTTCTGGGAAG
>NW_006300036.1:1675463-1688422 GCF_000327345.1 Myotis davidii | reverse complement strand
CCTCAGAAGGATCATGTTATGTACTACATTTTATAATCAGGGCAAAAAAAAATGTAGCTGCACATACAACAGCAAGATGCCTTTCACCTGTATGAAAAGTATGGTCACTGGTGCATGCAGTGTTCCAGACTGCAAGAGGGATGTGTGACTGCTGGTTTAGGCCCGACATACCCTGAGGGTCCTGTATTGCAGAGAGGGAGCAGGCCAGGCTGAGGGAATTTCGTGCACCAGGCCTCTATTAAAACAATAAAAATAACTAACTTCATGTCTGTCTTGTATATTCCCTATAATGTTATTTATGAGTATGACAAGACATGTATGTTAGACATGAGCAGAGCAAGGATGGGCCAGTTACAGAAAATTACCAGGGTGGAAAGTCTCAGATGCCTAGTAAGGGGCAAAACTGGCAAAACAAGAACCTAGCCCCCAGGGTAACCTATCCTCCCGTAGCATACCACTGGTCATACATCTAGGTCTCAGTTGTATTTCTGCTCCAGGCTAAGAAAAGCAACAAAACCAGACAAGTGATGTGGCTGCCTCAGGACCAGCTACACTGACTAATGATCCCCTGCCCTGGCACCAATCAGCAGAGATCATGACTCTCAAACTGCACACCTGGAAAGCTGATGAACATTCTATTAAGACCCTCCCCTGAGACCTCCCCTAAGATTCCCACCTGCAAGAAAGAGATAAACATGCTCAGGACAAAGGACCCAGTGCACTCTCTCCCTCCAAGGGGCATGACCCTGCCAATCTCCCACATGCACATACCCACTAAGGGACTCCATGAGACCTGCAACCAGGGGAGCAATGGGCTGGCCCCCTGAACCTGTCTCCAAGGCCCCCTTGTCTCTGACGTCTCAGTGAGCCAGAGCAGCCCGTCCTGGGCTTTCCTGTTGCCTCTTCTATGCCCTTCCTTGTGCTCCGGTGGCTCTGCCTACGCCCTGTCCCGCGGTTCTCCCGGACCTGACCGTGCGCCTGCAGGCTCCCCCTGGAGAGAGGAGAGGACGTGCCACCCTCCATCTCCGTCCACCAGTCCACCAAACAGAACCTGCTGCACCGCCTCTGCCCGCCCCTAGCCCGCAGGGTGCGGTGCCGCCCCCACGAGGGCCAGCTCTCTGTCGAGGGCGTCGTGAGGTGGACTGGACCCGCCCGCCCCTCTCAGCAGCTGCACCGAGGGCTGATCTGGGTGACTCCTGGGACCCCAACCTCAGGTTCTGGTGCTTTGGTGCCGAGGCTCAGGCAGCCCAGGGGCCGAGTAACTAGGGGCAGACACGGGCCCATTGGTTCTACCAGGAGGTCCCGTGCCAGGCCGTCCCTGCAGCGGATCCGCATCTGAGCTTCCCACAGCTCACAGTGGTCCCAGCACGGCCTGGCGCGGCTCTCTCCCCGAGGGCGAAGGCCCAGGGAGCCGGCCGGGAGGGGCCCCGTGCCCATCTGTCTGCTTGGGCAGGTGGGAGCCTCCCCAACCAGCCTGTGAACATGCAGCGCCAGACCCAGAGCCCTGAACACACACAGCCTCCAGAGAGGCTGGGGCAGCCTGGGATGAAACTAACTGCTGAGTGGGGAAAAATATAAAAATGAGTACATTTTTGCTGCCATCATGAACCCAATAATACCCTTTGGCTCAGTGCCTTCCCTTTGGAAACTCCCATCTCCCGTCCCCTTTTCCTTAAATAAACTCAGTTTTCTTTCATCACTGTCTGAGATGGCTATTTAACCTGTCTGCTCACCACTGACCTTTCAACGTATTTGCTAGCTACCCAACTGTGTATTTAAAATGTATTATCTCACATACAAAGATAAGTTACCTACACACAATTCCTCAAAGCCAATTCTTCTAGATTCTTTCTTTCTACTAACTCCCACTGCTTTAGTAAAAACAGGTAATTATACTGAATAATTCTTCACTTCCCATTTCTCTCTGACCTGCTTCTAATACTCAGATCATAACACTTCCACAGAACTGTTAGATCAACATGTAAAGAATGAATAAATGGT
Source organism: Myotis davidii (assembly GCF_000327345.1). Lineage (NCBI taxonomy): Eukaryota > Metazoa > Chordata > Mammalia > Chiroptera > Vespertilionidae > Myotis > Myotis davidii. The sequence continues at coordinate 1,686,421 of NW_006300036.1, read as the reverse complement.
TAATTATTAAACTAGGCAGAATATTGTGATCAGAGGGGAATAAATGGTTAATTATTAAACTAGGCAGAATATTGTGATCAGAGGGGAGAATAGGGTAAAGGCTTTGAAAAGAAAGATGAAGGGTTTTCTTAAAGCAACAATGTACAATAAAGTCTGTGGTAGTTAAGTTTTTCTTCAGAGAGTCTCTATGTTCTAAATATCTGTGATTGATGGATATTAACTGCACTAATTCAACCATAACTAACCATAATTTTAATACATATGAGAAAATCCTAATTAAAATGCCAAGAGTACCAAAATTTAGGAAAAAATAGATGTCAAGAGGTAGGTGCTCTGTGCTAAGGGAGAAGAAAGGAGACACCCAAGGTCATCAATTTTTTTTGTATTCTCTCTCTATGTAGGAAGTCAAATGTCCATTTAAGAAATATAATTTATATAAAGTTTTAACCACTTTCCAACAAATCATTTTTTTTAAAAAAAATTAATCAATGGTATCACCCAAATAAAGGTATAGTAGCACCTCCACCATCTCCCCTCACACATACTCACTTTCTACAGTTTCAGTTACCTGCAGTCAACTATGGTCCAGAAATATTAAATGGAAAATTCCAGAAATAAACAATTGATAAGTTTTAAACTGTGCTCCATTCTGAGTGCCTTTGGGGACACGAATCATTCTTTTGTCCAGCGTATGCACGCGGCATATACTACCCAACTTAGTAGCATCTCAGTTATCAGATCAACTGTTTTGGTATCTCAGGGCTTATGTTCCAGTAACCCTTAAAAATAAAGGCCCCAAAGTGCAAGAATGGTGATGCTGGCAATTAAGATAGTCCAAAGAGAAGCCGTAAGTGCTTTCTTTCAGTGAAAAGATATACTTAGAAAGGAAAACATAGTATATGTAAGGTTCAGTAATATCAGTACTATCCAGGTTTCAGGCATCCATTGGGAGTCATGGAAGGTATCCCCTGGAATAAGGGTGACTACTACTGTATTACAACGGTGGACACGTCATAAATTCGTCAAAACCAATAGAAAGGACAAAACCAAGAGTGAACCTTAATGTAAACTATGGATTTGGGATAATAATGATGTGTCAATATGGTTCATTTATTTTAACAAATGTATTACCGTGGTGTGAAATGTTGGTAGTTAGAGAGGTTGTGCACATTTGGGAATGGGGGCATATTAACGCTATGTTTTCTGCTATTTCTGCTGTAAAAAATAAAGTGTAATAATTTTTAAAATTAAGGTGCAAATATTGCCAGACCCAGATATTTAAACATTCTTGATATAAGAAAATATTTCAGAATCTGAGGCCCTAAAAAACAAGATTACATTTGAAATTACACATTTGTAACCTTTATATTTTTAAAAATCAAAATACTGTATATGTGTTACATATTCCTTGTGATATGTCAATCTATATCAAAACAATAAAGATTTAAATATTAAAAACTTATATAGTAGCAATGAACATCAGTAGGTAAAATCCTAATTCAATTTAACACATAGACTGAAATATAGACTGTTCCCATTTACTCTGGAATAATAATTTTACCAATTTAGATGTAGTAGCTACAATGGGATAGTAACACATGAATATTTACCTCTGAGTCATAATTTTGAAGGCATCTGGGAGGTAGCAGTCTGTATTCTCCATCTGAAATGGGTCAGCATCACAAATCTTGTCGTCTGTCCGACCATAGTTAGCGCTCTCAATCATGATGACATCACTGCCTGGACATCGCAGATCTATAGAATAACCTTCACAGGACAATTCTCGCCGAACTAACCCAAATGGTAAAGCTGCTCTGCTGAAACCTGGAAAAAAAATAAATTTAGGTTAAATTAACTTATTTATTTATTTTAAATATATTTTATTGATTTTTTACAGAGAGGAAGGGAGAGGGATAGAGAGTTACAAACATCGATGAGAGAGAAACATTGATCAGCTGCCTCCTGCACACCTCTTACTGGGGATGTGTCCGCAACCAAGGTACATGCCCTTGACCAGAATCAGACCTGGGACCCTTCAGTCCGCAGGCCGACGCTCTATCCACTTAGCCAAACCTGTTAGGACTAAATTAACTTATTTATGAAGTATACTATCTAAAAGCATTTTAAAATAAGAGCAAGACATGTCACAAACTATGTTTTTTAAGTTATCCATTCATATCCTAATTTAAATCCTTAGCTCTTTACGATGAGTCAAGAATTTCTTATTATATATGTACCTTTAGCTGAACTATTCACTTTTATAAGGCAATTTAAAAAATACTCTAAACACAATATTCTCTGTATAATCTAGTCATAATCAGAAAATAAGTGGTTCTTTTTGAGCTAATTTAAAGAAAAAAACAAATTTAATCAATGGATTTATAAATACTGACAAGTTTTACAAATATAGAATGTAACAACTATTTAAGAAACAGGTTTCATTTATGCAACTGAATAAAAACTGGGCTATACATTGGCCTTATATTTTCATTTAATGTAGACATATAAATTCCTGTTAGTAGAATTATCTTAAAAAGACTTTCATCTTAGCAGTTTCCCTCCAAAATAACTAAGACACTATGGCAGCAACATACTATGGCACAATAAATTAGTTCAATTAATACACACTTGATTTAAAACTGACAACAATCAGTAGATGGGCCTTCAAAGGAGCCAGAAAGATGAAATGCCCAGAAAGGGCAAAAGTTCTTTAAGATTCAGTTCTGTCAATCTACAGAACAGAGATTTAAAAACATCTGTCATGCCACTTTTCCTACCTGTGTGACTCTAAAATGAGTATATGAAGTGCTTACTGAGAAATCCTATATGAATTTATGCATATTGCATGAGGCAGAGTATAGCTAACCACTGTTCATGTATGCTATAAAGAAGATTCCCAAATGAAATAAAAGATTAGAATTTAAAGTTTAACCATTTTTTAACCAGGGATCCCAAAGTAGTAACAGGGCACAGGAGAAAGGGTAAAGGCAGAAAAAGCCAAGAACAGCCAAGAAGAATGGTGTGGGGGAGAATCAGGTCTTCACTATGCTGGTTTGCTCCCTATATGTAAGATAGCACAGCTAAAACTTCTACATTGTCTCAACTTTTTATTTCAGTTGTCCAACCTATTGCCATCTATAGTGTTCCTGTTACAAAATACTAGCAAATAATTTTGGTATTTTTATCTGTATCCTTTAATTACTCTACATCCCATGAATTATTCATTACATCCCTTTTTATTAAGAAATGCCAACCTTCAGAAGTAAACTGTTCCAAGATATAAACTGCCAAAGAGCTGGGCTTTGTCCAGGATGATCCTAAGCCCACACCTTGTTCTCTTTAACTTTTACTGCAAAATGCCTCTCACTAATTCAGGGAAACAGAACGTCACCTGGATAAATGTGCATTCTCTTTCTAAGATGCAAATAATCCTTCAAAAGGGTTACTTGGGTTACACATTAGTATGATTTAGAAAACTGCAGTTCTCAAACTTGGCTGACCTCTCAGTTCTACTGAGAAAAACTAAAGGTATAATTGAAGAGAAAAGGACACAATCTGGAGCACAGAAATCTTTAGGGGATTGTGGCAAACCCCAACTTTGGTAGGCTTTCACTAGGAAGGTTTATGGTCTTATGAGATTACTAAAAGTATGTGGAGAGGTGCACAATCAAATGAAGAGTAAATACAGAAACGGGGCTGGGAAAACGTCAAAACAAACTCTTTCCAAGAATTTCTTTCTAAACTTCCCCAAATTCAAAAGTCAACTTTACGTACACTATTGTTTTCTTCCATTTTCAGATACTGGACTGTACTGCCTTTACCAATAATCCAGCTTAAACTAGTACTATTATATTTGTTTTAATTGAAATAGTTTAATATATTTTTATTGATTTAAGAGAGGAAGGGAGAGGGAGAAAGATATAGAAACATCAATGATGAAAAACATTTATCGGCTGTCTCCTACATGCCCACCCACCAGGGTCAAGCTCGCAACCCGGCCCTGTGCCCTAACCAGGAATCAAATTGTGACCTCTGGGTTCACAGGTCGATACTCAACCACTGAGCCATGCTGGCAGGGCTAATTGAAATATTTTTAGGGCCTCAGAGAGGTCACTTATTTCTGCAGCAAAATCTGTGTGGAAATTCAAACAAGTGACCTCATATAAAACTTTGGAGCACAGTATAATCGAAATAAAAATATTGCAATCATTATTAATTTTAAAAAGTCAGTATTTTAACTAAGAAAATCTTTAGAGAAAGGCAGAACAAACCTTATTCCTAGACATTTATTTATCCTCCCCTCCCCACCCCCCACACTTTTTTTTTTTTTTTTTTTTTTTTTTTTTTTTTTTTGTATAGACTAGTGGCTTAACTATACTGAGACACACAGAAGAAATTATCACAAGTAGGGCCACTATTTCTTAATCCCACTTTCTTCCTTTGTACATGAAGTACTTCTTAACTGTTTAAATCGGGTATTTTTAAGAAAAAAATTTAAAATAACGTGCCAAGGCTATATGGTTGATTCCCAAACATCACTTTGCATCAGAGTCATCTGGTGGAGTGTTTTTAAGAAGACAGATGTTCAAGCCCTAATCTAGACCTATTCAATTGGAATCTCTGGATTCAGATGAAGCTAAGGTATCTGTATTTGGGGAGGAAAATGTGAATTTATTTGGAGCACACTGATATAAAATAACTAAGACGTGCCAAGAATTTCTCCAACGGCTTTATAAAATAGTTTTTATATCTCCATTGAGATTTTATATTTTTAAGTCATTGTCGCATTTCTCCTCAATTCTCTAATATAGTTTTATTTTAATCTTTGAACATATTCTTAACAGCCACTCTGAAATGTTTAGCTGCTAAATCTAACCTCTGGGCCCGCATCAGAGGACGTTGTCATTGCACGCTTTTTCTCCTGAGTATGGATGGGTCAACTTCCCTGTTTCTCTGCATGTCGTCTAATGTTTTGCTGTTGGAAACTAGACATTTGAAATAAAATACTGTTAGCAGCACTTGGTTCAGATCTCCTTTCCCTGAGACTCACTGCTGCTGTGACATTTTCTTTTTAGTATCTTGACTGGATTTAAATCTGCAGGCTGGTCTCCCCCATAGAGAAATCTCTCCTTATTGTTCTGACTGCTGTTATTGTTATTTTAGTTCTTATTTTTAGTTTCTCCTCTGGCTTCCTAGGGATCACCCCTGCTTCTGCCACGCTTAGTGACCAGCCAATGATGGAGCAGAGACTTTTCACAAAAACCATGAACCTACATAACAAGGTGTCTAACCTCTGCTGACTGACCCGGATGTGAGTTAGGAAGAGTGTTCAGAAAACAGTACATTTTCTAGTCAGTCTGGGTAATTTTTCTCCTCGACACATGTGTGTAGTTTCCCGTTCATCAAAAAAGCATACAGAGAACTTTGGAACTTTTATTCCCAAGGTTTCCCAGTTTCAGACTGGCCCTCCAGTCTCCCCACCTGGAACCACAATCCCAGGCAGGGCTACAGGTTTTCCCCATCTGTTGTCCACAGTGTTGACTGCTTTTACGGACAACACTGCTGGGCACGGGTTTCCAGCTCTGCTCCACACCAAGCCAACTTCCCCGGGCAGCAGAGTCACTGCATTTCACGGTCAGCCCTACCCTAATGAGAGGACCAAAATGACATACACAGCTACGGAGCTGGGGGACAGGAGCAGCCCCAAGCTGGAAGGCTTTACACTGCCATTGTTCACACCAAAAGTTCTATCAACTTTTCATCATTAAATGCTTCCCAATTTCTTATATGGCTTTGATTAATTTCCAGCGCCCTAAAATGGTGGTCTTTGACAATTTTGTCCAGTGTTATAGACTTGTTAGGGAGGAAGAGGATTTGCTACTCTCATCAACTCATAATCACCAGAAGTCCTTCTGAGGACTTTACAAGCAATCACTGACAATAAATCCTCACAACAGCTGTATGAGATAGGTATCGTGATATCACCATTTTAAAGAGGAAGAAACTGAGGTACAGAAAAATTGCATTTTCCATGATCATACACTCAGTAAGAATGAAATCAATCAAGGTTTGAAACCTGGTCATTCAGTTCCCAGGTTCAAGTTCTGAAACACTGTGGCAATGACAATGACAGTTAGCAGGTTTGGGGACTCCTATGTAGGAGGCATAGTCAGGGTGTACTGTGTGCTGCTAGTTATAGAGGAAGAAGGGCAGAAAGGAAGCAGTGTGTCTGATGGTCAAGTATTCAATGCAATTCCTCCATCAACAAACCAAAGCCTTTTAATCACACTATTACTATGACATTTATTCAAAGCGGTATTTTCAACCAATGTCTATTTCAGCAAAGAAAAAAAATAAGCATCCCAACAAGTAAAATATAATCCAATCCATCTTGCAACTCTGGCAATCGAAGAAAAAACTTGTGGGAGGCCCTGAAAGCCAAAGAATCAATACTGCAGCTTTGTGCTGTGCAGATGTGAATGCTGCCAAATAGGGGTGCTCAGAGTACAATGAACTCTTTTGCTCCATTTTCTCCACTCTAAACAAATGATTTTGAAAAGACAATCCTACCCCCTTCCACTCCCCCACCCCCAGCTATAAAATGTCAAGCCATAACTCTCTGTGCTTTAGGCTGGTGACTGGAATACATACCTCCCAGCAACAGGTGCAGTGACTTAGGCCTGAAATCACTCACATTCAGGGGATAACTCCTAATAAACAGATGCACTGCTACCAGATGGGAGCTTGTGAGACCAGAATTGGAATTCTATCACTGGATTTCGCATCACTTGTGAGAATTTTGCAAGAAAGTATGCTAATCTGGCCAAAACCAAAAACATAGCGCTTGCTGCTATAAGCTTAGACTTGTGAGGGACTTTAAGCACTAGACTGGGAACATTTTGCTTGTCTAACACGGTCTCCACTCTCTCTGCTTTGTATACATTTCTGTAAAATCATACTTTCCTATAAAAGTCTTCTTATTAAGCTGTGATGTAAAAACTTCAACTTTCTGGTACTGTTTACTTAATTACTCCGAACTAAACTCTGTCATGGGTGCTACTGCTCATGTTGCCTTGGATCCAGTAAGCCCCAGGACTTTTGATTATGGGGGACCTCTATGGGACTGGGGCTGTCCTCCAAGCTCTACTGGAACATTAACTCAGGCCAGAGTCCATTATCAGTGCTGGCATTCACCATCTCTGACTGATTATCTTTACCAATCAAACCCTAAAATATCTTTATTATTCATTAACATACACTCCCTTTAACCTGCCCATATTATGTGAAGAGCCTACATTATGACTGGAGAGAAATACCAAGTTCTTGCAAAATAGTGTTCATCATTTCCTCAGGTACAACAATATATTTCTACTTCCATATTAATCATTTAATGTAACCTTTTCACAATGCTATTATTTTTTTTTTACTGCCCTTCTGCTACAAAAAATTCCATTAGCTTCCCTGACCACACCCAACCTCAGAATGTTTGTTCTTAAGAGAGGTTAAATAAGAAATAAAAATGAAAAATCATGAGACCTATTCCCTCATCCAGTGACTCACTCCAGAAGTCATACTGGCTAAAGCATTCTATTCCTTTACTGTCACTGTACTAGTCTGATGAATATAGCTATTTAGGGGTGGAAACCTCACTTAAAGTATTCCCCAGGGCCCTAACTGGTTTGGCTCAGTGGATAGAGTGTCAGCCTGCAGACTAAAGGGTCCTAGGTTCGATCCCAGTCAAGGACACATGCCCGGGCTGGGGGCTTGATGCCCAGTTGGGGGCGTGCAGGAGGCAGCCAATCAATGATTCTCTCTCATCATTAATGTTTCTCTCTCTCTCCCTCTCCCTTCCTTTCTGAAATATATCAAAAGTACTCCCCAGGCAGGTCTCCCAGATCAAAGTGAGTTAAAAGTTGAATTCTAGTACTTTTTGGTAATGCCTTGTCATCTTTAAATATAAACAAGAAAAAAATTTAAAACCTACAAAAAATTATTAACCATAACTTAATTTATTTTCATAACTTCATTTTTTAAGGGTACATTTAAGTTGAATCACAAGAGGGGCAACAATGTCTATGAACATATGATTTCCATATCAGTTAGCTTTTAATTGGCAACAATAAATTCTTAAGGAGTGAAGAAGTTACCAGTGTAACAAGTGTCTTCCTCATTAAAGGTATCTACTATAAGAGGGCCAATTAATATCAATTCTAAAATGTATATTTGCGTTAACTACACTGAAACTGCACTGAAACCACCCACTCATTTTGCTCAACCCAAACAGGAATCCCTGTGCAATCACATTCAACCACTGCTGACTCAAACGATGTCCTGGAAGGCATGAAGTATTTATTTCTTAACTTCAGTGGGAAAGATTAAGACAGCCTGAAAACAGTCTCAACTCTTGTATCTTAACTTTTCACAAACCATTAGCCACACTAATACTTAGATCATTCATTTAATAAGTGCCAGGCATTTAACATTTTTCCCACTGAAGGGAGTAATTTCCAGTCTTTCTTCCTATATGCTATAAAAGTCTCTCTTTCCCCCAAACCTCAGAAAACCAATACTTGAAATTAGGACTTTTATTAAAAAAACTAAGCACACTAATACTTATCATATAATAAGATTTTATCATATAAAATAGATAGGCTTTTCTGCTAAGGGTAAGAAGGAATTTTCCGATATGGGTCTAGAAGAAAAAAAAAATGTTTTATGAAGTATTTTCCCAACTCAAAAAAATAACTCATAGATCAAAGTTGGTTTTTTAAATTTCCACACACCCCCCCCAAATTCCTTTAAACCAGTGGTTCCCAACCTTCCTAATGCCGAGACCCTTTAATACAGTTCCCCATGTTGTGGTGACCCCCAATTTCATTGTTACAAATTGAACATAATTAAAGCATAGCGATTAATCACAAAAACAATACGTAATTATATATGTGTTTTCCGGTGGTCTTAGGCGACCCCTCGGAAAGGGTCGTTCGACCCCCAAAGGGGTCGCGACCCACAGGTTGAGAACCGCTGCCCTAAGCAATGCTTAAAATTTTATTCTAAATTATGGTACATATATGAAATTTTTAAAAGCCAAATCTAGACTGCTACTACTAACATATAAGACTCTTCCCTTACCACTGAAAGTTATTTTCATCTCATGAACAGTTGTAAAGATAAATGTCTAAAACGTATACCAACTATGGGAACAACTCACCAAGTGAGTAATATGATATTTTAAAAATTATTTCAGTGAACATTGTACTGTGTTATTACTTTTCTCAATGCTTTTGGACCAATTAAAAACTGAGAAATGACAAAATGGGTGAAACCAAATGCAGTAGTGGGCCCATTTTGTGAATTTCACTTTAAAACGAAAAGTCAAAATAATCAAAACCACCATGAAAGAGAAAATAACATTCCTAACATTATCTCTTACAAACATCTTAGGCAACACCACCTACACATGTATTGCTCACTCATTTATCCCTTAGTATTTTTGTCTTTTGCCCGTTCTAATTCCTCGATTAGGCTCTGGAATAAGTCATGGAAACTAAAAACTCTCAAGTTGGAGACAACTTCACCACTTCTATAAGCTACAGAAAACCCACTCGGCGGGAAAGATCCTCCCTGAAGCAAAGTGATGACTATAAAAGCACTCTTCTAACTGTGTTAAAACAGAAACTACCTCCCAAAATGATATGAAGGCTATCACATAATTTCTTGAATGACAATGTAACGACTTGGATTTCATGGGTGGTTTTGGTGTTAATATTTTGGTGTTCTGGGGTTAAGGTTTGTTCAAATAAACTTTTAATCCTCACTCAAGGATATTTCTGTTTGTCTTTTTAATTTATTTGAGAGAGAGATAAACATAGATGTGAGAAACATCAAAACACTGCCTCCCGTAAGCATCCCAACCGGAAATCAAAACCGCAACCTTTTAGTGTACAGGACGACATTCCAACCAACTGAGCCACCCAGCCAGGGTGAAGTTTGTTCAATTTTTATTGAAAAGATGAGGTGCTAAATAACACACGCAACTATTTTCAAATCTGTCACCAGACCATTCAGGGAAAGGGGGAGAGAGGAATAGAAAGGTAATTTAATTCTGAGAATGTAAAGTTATAAAATGTTGCCTTAAGAAATACTAGGGACTGTTCTACAGAGTTGAAATGCTATCTTTTCTTGTATTTAACTTCCAGGCTTGAACATCAAGGGAACTAAGAAACAGCATGGTGGCAAGTCCAAATGTAAAAACCCTGCCCCTACATAGACAACCCGCTACTACCCTTCCTAGTTTCTCCTGCAGAAAGCAGGAGTGCAGAGGGAACAGAGCACTTCCAACTGCTGGTGTCAGACATTCCAACAAATGACACTTGACCCCTGAATAACACGGGTTTCAACGCAAGGCTTCACTTTTATTGAATGCACACAGGTCCACATTTATTGGGAGGAAAAAACACAGATATTTTTTTCAATAAATACTGTAAAATGTATTTTCTCTTCCTTATGACTTTCTTAATAACATTTTCTTTTCTCTGGCTCACTTTATGTTGTAAGAATACAGTATGTAATACCGTATTTGCCGGCGTATAAGACGACTGGGCGTATAAGACGACCCCCTAACATTTCCACTCAAAATACAGAGTTTGTTATATACTCGCCGTATAAGACTACCCCCTCTTCCGCACACCTTCCACACACCAAATAAAAGGTAAAACAATATCAGATTTGATTTTAACATTTTAATTTATATTCAAATGCTTATGACATGCAGGAAAACTGTCACAAGGCTGTATGTAATCAAACATATACATAAAACAGTGCAAGTTTATTACCGGTAAACATACCGGTAATTCACTAAAGAAAACACACTCTATAGACTGGTACCGTAGATGCTTCTCAGGAACACAGGCAAGCAGCCCACAACCTAGAGGGACTGTCAATGATAGAAGAAAGAT
>NW_006300036.1:1659494-1675425 GCF_000327345.1 Myotis davidii | reverse complement strand
GCCTTCTTTAAAATTCAATGCATATGTAAAGAAATATACGGTAACCCGAATTTACCACACTCGCAAAATCGCACACAGCCAACCATACACCCAGTATGGTATCGCGATTCGTGATTTTGCGCTATCATACTGGGTGTATGGTCGGCTGTGTGCGATTTTGCGAGTGTGGTAAAATCGCATAACAGCAAAATCGCATAACAGCCGAGCATACACCCAGCAGCGCTGCTGATGCCTGAACGGTATGTGGAATGAAGTGGGCGGGCATCGGGAGGCCACTATGGCACGGGGCAAGCACTATGGGCAGTCTATCTGAAGTGTACCTGGCGTATAAGACGACCCCCCACTTGGAGGCATATTTTTCAGGGCCAAAAAATCGTCTTATACGCCGGCAAATACGGTATATAAATACAAAATATCTGTTAATTGACTGTTTATGTTAGTGGGAAAGCTTCCCAGTCAACAGTAGGCTATTCGTAGTTACATTTTGGGGGAGTCAAAAGTCACACACAGATTTCTGACTGCACCACGTTCACACGCCTAATCTCCATGTGTTCAGGGTCAACTGTGTAAGGAGTTGCAAGAAAAATGGCTCATAGGAACCCTGTTTGAGCCAGTGTCGTTATGCCCTAGGACACTGCTCTAATGACCCTTCCCTGGTACTTTAAATTAAAACCTGAATCAAGATTTACATTTAGAACACCAGCAAAAGGATCTTCATTAAACATGTTTAAAAGCAGAGAAAAATTTACCTGAAATAAAAGAAACTAAGACTCGAATAACTGTGCAATCAACTTTTTAGTTCACTCAGGTGATTTCATGTACAGCTTCAAATGCTTTTAATTTCACCCTTATAAAGCTGAATGCTACCAGATTTTAAAACAAACGAACAACTTACTATCCAAGGCAAAAAGAAACATAGGCTTGATAAAATTCTCAAATTTTGAGAATTTATAAAAATTCTCAAAAACAAGCGAGTGCTTCTTATAAGAAAATTAAGAGTAACTTTAGGCGAATCTGATTTATAACGACAACAGAAATGTTTTAGAAAATTACATCTCCCAAGACAAATGTCTAAAGAAATAATCCAAAGGTTAAATACTTTATATGAGAATTGGGTAACAATCATGATAGCAATTTCAGAGAAGGTAAACAAAAAGAACAGGAAGAGGAAATAAACTTATACAATGTTCTATTTCAAGGCAAGGACAAAAGAAAGCCAAAAATTAAAATGAGGTGAAATGTTCTTCTATCAAATTACCAAAGATTTGTTTGTTTGTGTAATGTGACATTGCCCCATACATTTCTAAATCTACAAACTGATACCATCTTTCTAAAAAGAACCTTAACAAAATCATTTTATAAGAATACATTTTTTAAAGAATCCCAAACTTTAACAAAGATTTGGATAAAATGATATTCATAATAGTAAAAAATTTGAGCAAAGTAAAGGAAAATGGAAAATACAGTCAAAAATAGTGTAATAACTATGCATGGTGCCAGGTGAGTACTGGAAATAACAGGGGGAACACTTTGTAAAAATTACCTAAACACTATGCAGTACACCTGAAACTAATACAAAGTAATACTGAATATAAACTGTAATTGAAAAATTTTTAATAAATTGGTAATACAGAATATGATGCAACCCTAATAAACAATATTATATTATAAATGCAATAATAAGTATTATAAACAATACTATAATAACTACTATTTAGGGATCTGGAAATGTGTTCCCAGAAAATAATACAAATACTTATAAATCTACTTCAATATATGTTTGCATAGAGAAAAAAAAAAGGAAGAAAGAATGCCAGGAAGTGGAAAGCCTTTTTGGCATAGCAGTGACCAGCTCATCAAACCACTGGGCCACCATTCCTGAGGGACCAAGAAGCAGAACTAGGGTTAAAATGAGTGAGTGAAGAAAAAGGCATTCAGCCTAGAGGATAACAGAAATCCTGTCTCCCTTTATGGGAACAATGTGAAATACCCACCTTTCAGCCTGAGAGCTGAAGTGTTTTCTTTTACCTTTTTAGTTCTGAGCAACTGGACTCAGAACACTGACATGGAGATCCTGGTGGCTTTTCCACAGACTGCACATTCCCTATTCCCTGCACCACAATTCATTCCCTTATTGCGTCTGAGATACATTTTCAATAAAGAAAGAGGTCGTTTGCTCCAGCAAGGATCTGTCTCCTATAGTCTGCGTGTGTTTTTCCTATTTCCCAACCATAATTAGCTTCATGCTCTGTGTTCCAAATTCTCCCCCAACTCATTCCAGGCTTCTTCCCAGTGCATCCCATGGTTGGCACTTTGCTGATGTTTGTGTGTTAGCCCTTACATGCTGAAAGGGGGGTGAGTGATCTATTTTTACGGAATTAACTAGTCATATAAAAGAAAGAATCAAATGGTACCTGTGACACCAAGGTGCTACATATAAAATTCCATTTCTTTATTCCCTATAATTCATTAAAATATACCAAGTTAATCTGCTTACACTATGGACTTGAGTCTTAAATAATTTATTCATAATCTAAAAATCTAGTCTGTTCCTTCCTGCCTCTGTAACTTTCTTCATACCATTCTCCCCATCTGGAATTCTCTCCAGTATGCTCAACTCCCCACCACCCCCATTTAGGGGTCATGAGCTCCCTCCTCTTAGTCTTCCACAGCAGAAGATACAGTATAAAACTATCAGGAACCTAACTTAAAAGGCAGGCTTGATTCAAAGATAAAATGATAATGTTTGCACTTACACAAGTTGTGTGGCTAAGACTCCCAAAATCACAATAATAAATGTTAGGGTTTTCAAAGAAAAGCATTAGAGGAGGGGTTACTCTGAGCTATCGTAGTGTACTATTCTTGTAGACTGAGCCTTACTAAAAAGGCAAAGATCAGAGCCAGCACATCCATATTCATAAGGATGCCCCAAGCATGTGGAAATAAAGAACTAATCCTGATCTTTAGTGAGATCCAGATTAAAAATAAACAACTTACTATTCAAGGCAAAAAGAAACACAGAAGGCTTGATAAAATTCTCAAAAATAAGCAAGTGCTTCTATAAGGAAACTAGAGACCTGTTGCATGAATTCGTGCATGGGTGGGGTCCGGCTGGCGCACCCACCCCAATCAGGGCCCATCAGGTGGGGCCAGCAAGGGGGAGGGGGTATGGGTGGTAGGCCAGCTGGCCCTGCCCCCTGGTCAAATTCCTGGTCAAGGGAATAATCTGCATATTAATTAGCCTTTATTATATAGGATTAAGAGTCTTCGGACATCTATCTGATTTCCAGTTTCTGCTCTGCTCAGCTCTGCAACAGTATTCCAGCAAGCTTGTCAACCACATTAACTTGTAGGAAAGTATCCAATTATATCCCACTGTTGGGCTAATTTGCGTGCGCACTTCCTGTGTGCTTTACAACCTAATTCTTGGCTACACATATAACTTGAAAGTCTTGGTCTTCGGGACCAGACGGATATTTCTAGGAACTTCTGAACCATATGCTATTTTGAAAATACACTGATCAGCACAGACCTTCTAGATCTGAGCCCTGGTGCCCCTGTTTCCTAGCTGAGTGATGTTGCTCAGAGGTAAAACTCTGAACTTCAGTTCCCCTATCTGTAAAATCGGGAAAATAATAACTCCTATGTCTCATAGAATTCTGTAAGGATTAAATAAATCACTCCATTGTCAAGTCTTCAAAAACACTGCCTGGCAACTGTAAGTGCTCACTTTTGCCAGTATACTCTTCTTAAAAGTGGTGCATTTGACACCTGGGCATAAGTTCTGGGTTCCATCTCCAGTGATCTAAGGAAAGAACCTAATTGTTAAATTAACAACCAGATATAATGGAATAACTCATTATATGTAGATAATTTGCAGATTACGCAATCACAATTATAGGCCATTATAAGTCAGCTAGTCCATATTGTTCTTATCTCTCCTCCCTAATATTTTGAGGACACAAAGTTCATTTGCCAATTGTGTGTGTGTGTGTGTGTGTGTGTGTGTGTGTGTGTGTGTGTGTGTACACACGTAGGTACACACATACAATAAAATGGAAGTTAGGACAGTGACTTGCAAGAACTTAGGATATTCTTCACACAGGGTACATTCTCTCATGTGATTATCACAATGATCCTGACTGAATCCACAGAATATCCTGGCTGCCTGGTGGAATCTCACTCCTCCCTTTTTAAGACTCGAGACTGGAGAAACTTCCTCTGAGGAATCTTCTCTGACCACATACCTAAGGTCTCTTAAACTTCCCCTCCCGAACTGTGTCCTAATTATGACAATGCACCATGGACATTCTCTCTGCACTTACCACGTGGCTGCACACTTATCTACTTCTATGTTTCTCCTTCTAAAACGCCAAATTCCTTGAAAGCAGGAATAAAGACTTCCTCTTGTTTTTATCCCAACTATCTAGATCAGAGCTTGGCTGTAGTAAGCACTTCATTTGATGTTAATGTTAAGCTCAGAAAATGGAGGCTACCGAGATTTATCCAAGGTCGCATTACTAAAAAAGGAATCAGAAGACCAGCTTTAACAGCTCCTTTCACTATACCTAGTACCTTGTCAAGTCCTATCAGCGGTTAATTTTTTGAGTTTCCAGGCCACTTCACTTCAGCACCCTTTTAGCCTATTTTCACCATGGGTATCGCTGCAATCCTAAGAAATCTCTCCTAGGTATTTACATTAAATCCATCAAATGCACATTTAAAGATTTTCATAGATTTTTTTCATAGATTTTCAATAGGTTGTATTAAACTTAATTTGCAAACTATATTTTTGAACATATTAATTCCCTCATCTAGTTACACATTTGTGATTTATAAAAGTGGAAATTTTATTTGAAATCCTGATAGGCAAAAATGCCAGTCACCCAAAAGTTAGTGACAAACATTTTAATGATGAACACTTCATTACATGTAACATTACAATTTTTTTTCTTAGCTTTCAGATGTCAGCATTTTTTATTACACAAATGATCAAAGACTACAACACCTCTGCAGGTTTCAAAGGAAATACGACTAAAAGGTTCTATATCTTGGTCTATTGCCTTGGTAACCTCTGTTTTCACTGTCTAGTACAAAGTCAGTTTGTTGAATAAATTAATCACCATACCAAAATTCAACTTCATTATTTCTGAGGAAAATGCTTGCCTACACATTATTATGTGATAAGTATATATTGAAAGTCTACATGGGTACGTCCTCTGTGGATATCAAACACACACACACACACACACACACACACACACACACAAAGAAAACACAGATCATTCTGTATAGGTAACCACAGATGAAGTTCTCCTGAGCCATATATAAAGCTTTAAGAGGGACCCGTTGGGGTATGCTCTCCGAAGATGGAAAAGATGGAAAACAACTGCATGTATTTTTATACTAGAGGCCCAGTGTACAAATTCGTGCACCAGTGAGGTCCCTCGGTCTGGCCTGCGGATTGGGATGAAACCAGCTCTCCAACATCCCCTGAGGGGTCCCGGATTGCAAGAGGGTGCAGGCCAAGCCAAGGGACCCCATGGGTGCATGATCGAGGCCAGGGAAAGACGTGGAAGATTGGCCAGCTGGGGAGAGACTGCAGGAGGGCTCCAGGGCATTTCCGGCCTGTCTTGGTCAGGCCCAATCAGCCGGACCCAGCACCTAGCTAACCTACCAGTCGGAGTGTCTGCCCCCTGGTGGTCAGTACATATCATAGTGAGTGGTTGAACAGCCTTAGCATATCATTAGCATATTACACTTTGGTTGAATGGATGACCGGATATTTAGCATATTAGGCTTTTATTATATAGGATAAGGGTTGTCATCTTGCCAAGGTGCCTATAGCCTGGTTTCCTATTTCATTAACAATTCACCTTAACCAAAATAATCAGAGGTACTCACTATTTCTAAGTATTCTTACTATTCACTTTTCAGACTCAATATGTTATATATGTGGTATAGCCTGCAAAAATAAATAACAGTGGTGTCAAAAATCTAAAAAGTTCAGTAACAAAAATCATGTAACTACCTTTAATAAGCAACTCCAGGCCAACTGGCATGGCTCAGTGGTTGAGCGGCATCTTATGAACCAGGAGGTCATGGTTTGATTCCCAGTCAGGCCATATGCCCTGGTTGTGGGCTGGATCCGAAGTGTGGGGCATGCAAGAGGCAGGCTATCAATGATTCTCTCTCTCTCTCTCTCTCTCTCTCTCTCTCTCTCTCTCTCCCACGCTGCAATAAATAAATAAATAAATATATGTGTGTGTGTGTGTGTGTGTGTGTGTGTGTGTATATATGAAAATCTTAAAGAAACAATAAGCAACTCTACTATTTTCTCAGGTACCATCAGGAATTTTTTCATGATTATCTTCCCCGTGCCCATCATGCTATAATATGAACTCACATGCTTTCTGACTAAAGATGAAAGAGAAAGTCTGCCTGAGGATACAAATAGTTTCTATTCTGTTCACAATTAAAATCACAGTACCTAAAAAGTTGGGTACTTAATAAATATCTGGTAACATGCCAACAGTAACTTATCATATGTTCAAATGTTATTAAATCCAATTTTAATTCCTGGAGGTAATTCCATTTGTAACCTTTTGAACTCCGTTTCCTATTCATTGCCTTACTTTTATTGTATATTTCCATTATTTAGTTCATTTACTCTTCATTGAAAGATTTACTGAACGGCCGCCATGTGCTAAGCAAAACACAGCACACTAAAAGGAACTGTGCAGATTCAACTTTTAAGCAGCTCAGTCTTAAAAATATGAAGCGGGAGCACATCATACAATGAGAGGAAGGTGAATACCCACACAAAAGACAGAAAACTACCTTGACAGGAAAGATATCAAGGAAGGCTCCTCAGGAAAGGTAACGTTTTAAAATTGCCAATATCGAGAATACACTAGCTGAGACAGGTAAGGATTGAACCAGAAGTGAAAGGACAGAAAGGCCTCATCAAGGTCATTTTTTAAAACTACTGCTATTATTTCATTCTAAGAACTTTCATTTTAACAATGTACTACATTAGAGGAAATGTAGTTTTGAAAGTTTTTCATATATTCTCTGAAAATATCTTTTCTCGCTATAGTTCTTGTTTAATCAGCAAGGCTAGCCTCGATTCAGACACTCAATATTTCATGTATATTTACTTGAAAGTTTTGCAAAGGTATCAAAAGCTGATCCAGTATTTTCAAAAGACGAAAGTAAAACTCTCTGGGCTGGGAAACTCAATGACAGTGTGCTATATAAAGATTGCTAACAGTGTGCTAATTTACTGTTTATCAAAAGAAGAGTTTCTGACTCACTGTAACAACCTCCGCTCTCACCATTTTGTGAATGGCCCTTCCAAAATTCGCCCAAAGCTCACTGTCTCCTTGTCTCCATACCTTGAGTCTGTCTGGACTTGGGCTGAACAACTACAAGGAGCAGGCCTAAGCTGTCAGTCAGACATCCTTAGCGCTGCGGAGGTGGAAGAGGCCCCCCCCCCGTGCGCACTGATCACCATGGGGCAGCTCCTGTGTTGAGCATCTGCCCCTTGGTGGTCAGTGCACCATCATAGCGACTGATCATTCTGTCGGTCAACTGGTTTGCATATTAGCCTTTTATTATATAGGATGGACTCTATTTGCTATTCTCTTTCATTTAAGTGCTGTTCATACCCACTAAATACTGTCTTCGCAAACCAATAATGGGTGGCATACTACAATCTGAAAAGCACTAATCCAGTCCAAATCCTAAAATAAATTCCCTGAACTAGTTTAGCTAAAGTTAGACATTACATTCTAAGACACCAGTTACGCCGAAACCGGTTTGGCTCAGAGGATAGAGCGTCGGCTTGCGGACTGAAGGGTCCCAGGTTCGATTCCAGTCAGGGGCATGTACCTGGGCTGCGGGCACATCCCCGGTGGGGTGTGTGCAGGAGGCAGCTGATCGATGTTCTCTTTCATCGATGTTTCTAACTCTCTGTCTCTCTCCCTTCCTCTCTGTAGAAAATCAATAAAATATATTTAAAAAAAAAAAAAAGACACCAGTTACATGGCCTAGGTGAATACTCAAAGCTATACTCTGGACAAAGTAATGATTCTCCTTAAATCACATTTAATATTACTTATAAATTTATTTATAGTAATCCCTCTTAAATAGCAACTATACACACACACACACACACACACACACACATACTCAGAATGTTTAGCTTTGGCTAAGTACACTAGAGGGCACTTTTCAATATATCTAGACCTCAACACTAAGTGCATCTTTCTGAGAAAGTGTGTCACATTCCTGGAATTTCAGAGCTATGGTCTTTTAACCCATTACCAGTTTACTACCAAGGGATCACTATCTTGGTTTTCTTACATAATTATATATAGAATCCTCAGGCAGGAATTCTGACAGAAAGAATGTAAACAATACATGCAAATAATTCACTTTGAGTAAGAATCCAATAAAGGTGCACATCACCCACCGGGGATGTGCCCGCACCCCAGGTACATGCCCTTGCCCGGAATCGACCCCGGGACCTTTCAGTCCGCAGGCCGACGCTCTATCCACTGAGCCAAACCGGTTTCGGCGGTTTAAAATTATTTTTGTCAGTTTTTGTTGTTTAAATAAAAAAAAACATGTTTAAAAGCTTATCACATTTGATTCTTAACAATGCAGAATAAGTAGTCAACTTAGAGCTTCATCTGCAAAGTTAGTATCTGAGAAATATTTAGGAAGAGAAAACATAGGAAATACAAAATTATCTGATGGTTAACTCACTCTAAGAAGCTGAACTTTTGTTTTCTGGCAAGGAATTATGTGATTACCATCAAATTTACAAGACTATAATTTGGGCAACATAAAAAGTATATAATTATGCAAATTATTGCAAAAAATGTATTTTATGCATAAATTAATACACTGTGATACAAACTACTTTAAATTGCTTTCAACAAAAAAGGGAAAAATTTACTGCAGCCATGCTTCTCTGAAGATCCCCACTGGGGTCAGATTTAAGTTGTAAGTGTTGATTAGCAACATCACCCAAGGTAAGATCCATTTAATTTCAGTTTACTGTGACCTAAGATGACCTCTCTAGATTTCACAGAACTAAGGATAAGCCTAATTTGCCCCTGTTTTATAGTAACATCAGTTTGGATTGTTTCAGTGTACATCCTAACAATAGTAACAGGGTATTCAAATGGGGTGGGGGTGGAGATTATGGAAATCCAAATCCGTAATGAAAGCACAGAATGAGGTTTTGAAGTAATAAATAATAAATCACAATGTCTCCTCTGGTAGTCAAGGAAACTACTTTGCCTCCGCCCTAATTGCTGTGATCCCCATCTTGCCCTTTTTGACACCACGCCTTATCATGCATTCCGGTCAGAGACTGAGAAAGTAGCGTTTCTACTCCTCTCAGTCAATCATGTAACAGAAATTGAGCTGGACTGAACAGGGCCGTGTGACCATACAAACACTGAATTCAAGGCCTTTCCTTTACTATTTGGAGACAGTAATTAACTAGGAAGCGGCAGTATATTCCCATCAATCTTCAGCAAAGCACTGGTACCGAGGCGCTGAGGAAGTCAGCAGCTGTGGTTATAGGAAGTTTTTACTAATTGGAACCACTAATCAATATCTTAACATAAAACTTCAAATTTAAAAAAAAATTCATTTGAATATAAAGATGAAATAGTAAGTCAGGAGATATAAAGACAAATGTACACATTAAAACATTAATTTAACATTTATAAACCAAGTATTATAAATGAAAGGGTAAAATCAGTGCCATATACATTATTACTAGCTCAAAATGGTTTACTTAACTTTCCCCACCTTACTTCTATTTTTTTTATATTCATTACTTTTAGAATAATAACTATTATAAGATAAAATCCTGAAACAAATTCACAATTTTAAATCTCTAATCCCATACACTGTTTTCACGATGTTCTGTTAATTATTTTTATTTCCTTAACTAGATTCCATTGAGATTGTTTGTTTTCTAAAATAACTCTACTGGTTTTCAAAAGTATTCTTTAAGTTCGTTTGTTATATCTTTTTGGAGCACTATTTTTTAGGTCACACAATTTTGAAGCGCTCTCTACCCCATTCAACTAGTGTAAAATCAATATTATAAACATATTTTTTAATTCTGTCAGTCTACAGTAAAAAATCAAAATTATCTTCTTCAACAGCAGGACAACTACCATGATTCAATGTATTTATTCTTTTCTGTTTTATTTACTTAAACTCAGTACTGGGTCACACGTAAGCCACATTTCTCTAGAACTGGTGACTTTCCCAGCTATAGAGATACCAACATTGACTAAAGAGTTTTTGGGAGTGTTACATGAAATAATACATGCACACTGTTCAATACATATAGACTAGAGCAAAAGTAGGTTTATAGTTTGTGAGTAGAGAAAGTTTATTCTTATTATTTATTAATTATTGTATTATTTTCCATCTTAACAACTACAAACCTTTTTGCCTCACCCTGTAGTTAGTCTGAAATCATTCAATAAATTTTAGCTTTCATCACCAGCAATTTTTGATTTAAAATTGAAATACCAGACAGAAAACTGTGCAGTTTGGAGGAGCAGGTCAAAAGGTTTGGTAAAACTTTAGTAAAAGAATTCCACAATATCTTCTACGAAACTGTATTCTGTTAACATAATTCGAGGAGGGAAAATGGTGACAAGATTCTTTAAAAATCATTCACGAAGTAAATGTTTTTATTCTCATAGGACGAATAATAAATAAAACAATTT
This sequence comes from Myotis davidii, assembly GCF_000327345.1. Lineage (NCBI taxonomy): Eukaryota > Metazoa > Chordata > Mammalia > Chiroptera > Vespertilionidae > Myotis > Myotis davidii. Next base: position 1,664,656 of record NW_006300036.1, on the reverse strand, counting down.
TATCTGAAAAGAGAGGAAAAATTCTTCTCAATCCAAAACATTTATGTATGTGTAAACATTAACAACTAAGACGTTTTCTTTTAATATTTGTTGTATGTCTCTACTACCAGGGCCACAATTCTGCTTGCAAAAATACCATGTACCCTAGATATTTAAAAAGAAAGAAAAATCTGATTTTGCCAAAGCAGGTAAGCAAGAAAACTACTTAAAATTAAAAAAGAAAATGTAATAATTATGGGAATTTAGGTAAAAACATTAGAAATGAAAAAATAATACAGCTGAACTGGCTGATACCTAGGAGAAGAGAATGGAAATCACAGTTTGGTGCAATATCAGGAGAAACCCGGGGCAACTTACCAGGTTAAGTAGCCAAAAGATAAGAAATCTTATAGTATGAAATTTACTGGTAAGTATTTTCTCCCCATTTTTACATTACGTCCTAATAAGCTCATCCTAAATTGAAAAAAATCCTAAGTCAAAAATGCATTTTGTACACATAACCTATCAAACATCACATTTTAGAACACTTGCATCAGCTTACAGTTGGGCAAAACCATCTTGCTGCCACTGCTTACTATCACAACAGAGTACTGTACCACATACAGCCAGCCCAGGAAAGGATCAAAATTCAAAGTAGTTTCTACTGAATGTGAATTTGCTTTTGCACATCATAAAGTCAAAAAATCATAAGTTGAATCATTTTAAGTCAGGGACTATCTGTTTTATTTTAGAACTAGTAACTACAAAGAATCCTTGAAAATTGGAGTGGAAGGGTATTGACATTTTTTCAAAAATCTACATCAAAGCTTGATTATTCAGACAAATAGGTGTGAAAACAACATGATCCCAAATGTTTCTATTGGTCCCACTAAGTTCATTCTAACACTTACAATGAATACTGTATCTAATTTTCTTGGTCCAACCAGTAACTCAAAAACAAAATTACTTTTTGGAATATTTTAGTATCCAAGTAGTATTAGAATGTTACACTTTTTTTAAAAAAAATTCTCTGCTGAAGTTCTCATATACAATATACCACCATGAAGACGAAATGGGTAACTTCTCAGACTAAAGCAGCAAACCCGATTAAAATCCTTTCTCCTAATGAAACACACTAGCTTAACTGGAGAAGCTAATTATGTGCTTTGGTTTCACAAACCAACTGCTGTTGCCAGCTGCATTCCAAATAAGAGTAAACAGAGACAGTTTGAGCTGTCAACAAAAGACATAATTAAGTAGAAAAAAAATGCTGTCAATAAAACATGGATACAACATTTATAACTTTGAAAACAAAGAGGGACGACAAGATCTGGACTATATTGCATAGTCAATACATCTTAACCACTAACAAATTGGGTCAAAGAGTAATAATCTAGAAGGAGAAGGCTCACAAAAGCGTATTTGTGGAGAAATAAAGTTTGATGCACCTGAAGGTTAAAACACTTTTTCTCAACTAGGATTTCACAAAAGAATAAAGCCCCACATAAAATGGTTGAGGGTTGTATTTCTCCAATTCTGCTAATCTAGAGGCATTGGAGGGAAGTTGGTGCATTCCATACAATAGATGTATTAGGTCTTAATTATCTACGAGAACTAGCTGACAGGAGCTATGAGCATCTGATGAACTGTAAAAACAGACACCATATATATCCGTTTAAAAGATGTCATGGAAACAAAAGAGGCATTTAGACTCTCCCTCAGGGTTATCTTCTACCCATAAAGTTAAGGTGTATGTTTACCATGTTCCTAATTTTTCAAACTGTGTTCATGCTTACCATGTCATCATTATCCATATAAACAGCTCTAATTATCTGGACATGTTTGCGGAAAGCATGTCTTTTTTACTTGGTAAAAGGTTTTTTACAGTAAATTTTTAGATAAAATTGAATTTAACTATGATGAATACCACAAGAACCCAGAATCTATGTGGACTATTTTATTCGTAGTATATTTGGCTAAATCCTTCATTAAGTCTGTTAGAAAGCAGTGTCCCTTAAACAGTAGGTGAAACCACTAAACTCTGCAAACTACAAGGATTATTGGGGTGGGTGCTGCCTATTTAGCACCAACCTGATTCTTGGATATTTAATCAATTTTTCTATTCTCGTTAGAACAACACGTCATGAAATCAGCACTTTTCTGTCTTCACATTTTTCCTCAGAAAACAAACTTTGCAAATTCTATGTAATCTAACAACTTCTACTTCTACCTATGGTGGCATACCAGAAAAGAAAGGAAGTCAGTTGAAATAGCGGACACATGGGAAAAAATGGGAAGGTAGTAGATCTCTACACAATTTTTGCCTTCAAGGAAATAAAATTAGTAGTGGGAAAAAGAAAAAAAACAAATGAATTAATCAAATATTCACTGACTACCACTTTGGTGATTTAGCAGAATCTGAAGCAGATATAGGGCAAGATTAAGACATGACATGGACTTCACCTTGAATAGTCTGAGGTCTATTGGAGGAACAAAGAAACAAATTGAGTGAATAATGTGTGTGTGTGTGTGTGTGTGTGTGTGTGTGTCCCACCCTACACACACAGGGGTGGGCAAAAGTAGGTTTACAGCTGTAATATAAATAATACAATAATTATTAATACAAGAATTAACTGTTTAGTGCACTTACAACTATAAACCATGTGTGTATGTGTGAGTAAATATTTAATTATGTGGCACAGACTGTGTGGTATTAAAAAATTGGGTAAAGAAAGATTAATAACTGGAGCTGTGAAAAAAAAAAGGATGTTATGAAGGGAAGATCTCAGCTTAAACTTGAAGGACGAGCAGATTGACAACACAGAGAGGAAGACACCAAGTAGTAACAGCAACCTCAAAGGTGATTCTTTCCTTCCCTCCCTCCCTCCCTCCTTTCCTTTCTTCCTTCCTGTACTATTTGTAAGAGTTTGTGAAAAAAAAAAAAGTGATTTGACAGAAAAACGCAAATATTAACATAGGGTTAATATTTAAAGTACACAGAAATGAATGCCTTGCCAAAAAAAAATTGTATCACTCATTACTCTGAGCTGTGTATCCGTAAGATCTCTATACTGATCTTCATAGCAATATATAGTTTCACATTTAGCCTATAAACCTATTTATCCCATTATATGCAATTTGAGTATACTGGTATTTCAAACAAATATAGGAGAAGTGGTGTCAGGGATTTGGGGGGGTAGAGGGTAATACCACCACAATGTTAAAAGACTGTAATATGCCATTGTACTGGTAAAAATCAAGATCTGAGGGGGTAGGACTAAGGGATCTTAAAATTGTTTTCTATAAAACACTTAAAGTTAAGAAAGCATTAGGGTTAACTTAATCTTCCATCTCTGTACAAATCAGAGAAGGTTGTTTCGTGTCTTTGAAGGAGACAGGGAACATCCAACGACTTAAGAAATAACTCTCCTGGTGATATGTGAGACTTGAGTAACATGCTAGAAAGCATTCCAAGAGGGAAGGGCACCCATAAGGATATACAAATGATCACTCTTGGAAACGGGCAAAACATGAGGGTATCTCTATAGATAGTGAGGTAACTTGAATAATTATTACTTTCTTTGTTCAGATTAGGAACCAAACAACTTTCAGCATATTTATAGGACTTGTTTTTGGTACAGGGCTAGCATTTAGGACCTGAAATAAAATTCATTGTTTTATATTTGAGTTTCTATAACCCCTGATTTTTTATTGCAGTTCTGAAGAAGAGTCATTATAAGAACTCCCTTGCACTTCGTTACAAATACACCTTGGGCAAATGCATTTTAAATATTTTACTCTGGGGTGAGTAAATCACTAATTAATCACCAAAGAGTTAAAGCTTTTAAAAAGGATGTAAGAGTTGTCCAACATTCTATATGAAGAAATAATAGCCCAGATCTAAGTGTCTGCCCAAGAACACATATTTAGTGGCAATTCAGTGGCAGAGAAAGTTTGAAACAAATGATTTACTTTCAACTGTGATAATTCTAGTTTCTTCAAACATTTACTTCTAAGCATTTCTGTAATTTCCCTAAGTTTGTTTAATAATAATCCTGTGTTTTAAGAATAGTTCAATTTCTCCAGGTATTTCCTAATCACACTTACTCTGAATCTATTCATCTACACTGTTTCTTTCAGTCTGGCCCTGGACTGAAAATAATTCTATAGTCTCAGAGGTACAGCTCTTCCTTCATAGGGTCAAGGCATGGGTAAAAGCGTGAAGCAGATAAATTATTTTCATATTTGAGGCTAACATATTTATTTTATTAAATGCTTTTGAATGAAGTATTTTCTTTCAGAATGCATGTATATGCTTTAAAACTGCTAATTTTTAGTATGAATTAATTATACTAGAATCCAATAGAATCAAAATGCTACCATACTGGATCATGTGCATCCTTTTAAGAAAATAGTTAAGTTCTATTTTAAGAAAATAGTGTTCGAGAATAGAACTATAAACCACATAGGCCTGTATTTATTTCAAGTTCCCCAGGATGCCATTTACTCCAGCTTTCAGCCTTTATGTGGCATTGAGCTGTTTTATAATTATAAAATGATTGAAAATGACAACCTGTTAATTTAGATGGGACACATTACAACATCTCTCTTTGGCACTGTTGTATTTTAAGACAAATCAGTTGGAAAGTGACCATCAGCTAGTGTCTTAGTATAACTCGGAAAAAGTAATGAAGAAACAATAAATATGAAGCTAACAGAAGGATTCTATGTCATGTAAAAAGGGGTTTTTCATTCATTACTTACCGCTTTCAAACAAAAGAATAAGTTTTAAATACATGCTTTGATCAAAAGTATAAATAAATCTTCTAAAACCTGTTTTTACATTAAGTCAAGAAATGTTAACAAAGCAAACAATTATGTTCCCAATATAAATATCTTCCAAACATATAATTTAAAAAGCATACACATAGTAACGTGTATGCTATATTTTTGTGTGTTTTGAAAAATTTCCCAAAAATATGCCATCCGTATTCATTGAGTTCGGTAAAGTAATAGTTGCTTATTTACAATAAATTATTGTAAGAATGTCATATCAACTAATAAGTAGATGTCTAATCTATGTTATAGTAATTTCTACATACATGTAATGTCTGACCTACAGCAAGAACATAAGCTGCTGACCTTATGTAATGAGAAACTCGGTCATGATAGGTGTTAGGGAA
>NW_006300036.1:1654948-1659480 GCF_000327345.1 Myotis davidii | reverse complement strand
AGGGAAAGAAAAGCAAGGTAGGCACCCTAACAGTCTTCCAATACCCAGGAGACAGCTTTGAAAATAAGGAATTTATTCACGGGGAAAACTATGTCTTCCTTAAGACTCTAGGTAAGCTTAACACAGAGGAATAAAACTCCTCCCAAAATTCTAGTACCATTTTAAGACCAGAAACTACAAATGCTTATTCATTAAACCTATGTAGCACTGTAATATAATAAACAAACAGAGAATTACAGATTTTCATAAATATTCTTAGTCTGTTCTTTAAGTCGGTAAACTTCATTTACAGAGATTTTTCTTTCTTTCAAACACAATAAAACTGCTTTTGTCAAGCCAGATTTATGCTTACCACGAGTTAAACATTTTAAATAGTTTTGATTGCTATTAAGCAGATAAGCCACACTCAATAACTTTAAAGGGCAAGGTATCCTTATAACTATGTATTTAAGCCAGCAGCAAAATCTCTAACCTTTTTCTCAACAATACCAAGTATTTTTTTAAATGGGTCTCCATGCTTTGCAAACATTAATTTCTTTAATCCTCCAACAGTGCTATTACAATCCTCATTTTAAATATAAGTAAAACGAGCCGCAGAGAGATTACGTGGCCCAAGGTCATAAACAGGAGAGCACTCGTGTTTAAGACAAAACAGGCTGAGATACACACTCAACCATTCCGGCCCCAGACGATGCTCTTAACCACTGTGTCATGCCACATTAGTCATCTCAATGGAAGCAATAAATTTTGATGCACTGAGATAAAGGCAAACTTTTTTTAGTTTGAAAGTCAATCCTGACCAATATCCCACTTTATGTCATCTTAAAGTGAGAATATCTATCATAACAAAATGTTATTACTATTACTTCACTGGCACTCTTTTAAAAAGAAAAAAAAAAACCACTACAGCAGCTTCTCTAATGAAGTTTCATTATAAAGTTGACGAGGTCGGGGGGAAAAATCAATTTCCTGCCAGGGCCACGGTCTCTGTAGAGTTTTCACATCCTCACCAACTCTGTGATTTTTCTCTGCATACTCTGGTTTCCTCCCACATCCCAACGATGTGCACATGAGGTGAACTGTCATATGCGCATTGTTCCAGTCTGAGTGAGTGTGGGTGTGAGTGTGCCCTGCCGTGGAAGGGGATCCTGTCCAGAGTGGCTCACGCCTACCGCCCTGTACTGCCAGAGACAGATTCAGCCACCTACAACCCGGAACAGGAATAAGTAGGTTAGAAAGTAATTACCCTACTTGTTTTTATTCCCCTTTCTTAAATGTATGTATAGCTCACATTTATTTCAATGTTTAGTATTAGAAGTGTTTGGGGTCTTTACTGAGATGTTTGATGTTGTTTTTTGTGACCAGAAATATAGAATTATTTTATTCTTGTAGAATTAATTTATTATTGTTTCTATCAATTACTAGAGGCCCAATGCACAAAGTTTGTGCAAGGGGCTCAGCCCTTGCAGCCCTGGCTTCATCTGGAAGGTTGTTTGGCTGTCCGGTCTAATGAGGATATTACACTTTTATTATTATAGGTACTATGGTAAAACTGGTTATATGCCATTTTATTTAAAGTTGCAGTTTCCAAGAACCTATTGAAGATGTTAAGTGAGGAATTACTGTATTACAAAGAGTAATTAGGGAGCCCTGGCTAGGTGGCTCAGTTGCTTGGAGCATCATCCCATACACCAAAAGGTTTAGGGTTCAATTTCAGTCAGGGTACATACCTAGGTTGCTGGTTCCATCCCCAGTCGGGGCTAGTACAGAAGACAACCGATCACTGTTTCTCTCACATCGATGTTTCTTTCTCTCTCCCTCCCTGCCCCCCCCCCTCCTTCTCTCTTCCTCTCTCCAGAAATCAATACAACATATCCTCCAGTGAGGATTTTTTAAAAAGTGATTCGGGAGACATAAATAGAAAGACTCGATATGGCAAGAGGAGGAGTTGAAAAGGAGTGGTTACAATGCGCACCCAGAGAATCCTGTTTCAGAAAATGAATCAATTCAACTAGTACTTTCGGTTCTACTCCGTACGAGACTAAGTTGTTTATATACATACACACACACACACACACACACATACACATACATAGACACACACACATACACACACACACATATAATCCCTCCAGCACCAGTCCATAGCTTAGTAACAAAGACTGAGGGTTTCTGAAGCTGAGCTTCATCAGTAGAGTTAGCTTTATAAAAATCAAAGGCAGGGAGTAACAGTAAAAGTTAAGAATTTTTCTCAGTTTGAGGGTCTGAGTTACCCTGATGCTGCCACTAACTTACGTTAGCCTGAGCAAACATCAAGTCATGAACATTTTCTCAAGTCAAAGATGAAGGGGTTGGATTAAATCATCTCCAAAGTCCTTTTAACTTCTAAGGTCTTTAACTTAGTCACTCAAGTTAAACAAGCACTCACTGATACTAAGGTGATTCTACCTGTTATCACATGAACAGCTCTTTAAATGTAAAGCAGGGATTTCTCTCGTGATCTGAAATGGTCTAACAGTGGTCGGCAAACTCATTAGTCAACAGAGCCAAATATCAACAGTACAACGATTGGAATTTCTTTTGAGAGCCAAATTTTTTAAACTTAAACTATATAGGTAGGTACACTGTTATTAACTTAATTAGGGTACTCCTAAGGCTTAGGAAGAGCCACACTCAAAAGGCCAAAGAGCCGTATGTGGCTTGTGAGCCACAGTATGCCAACCACGGGTCTAACAGAATCAAAGTAATGTTATATAGCGCATTTAAATGAGTGTAAAAGATCACAGGTTTTTCACTTTAGTATAATTAAGAGCTTCACAGGAAAACAGTACCTATTGAATACAATATAATGAAGATATAGGCTTAAAAATAAATGGTGGCATTCTGAAATAATTATTTCATGGTAGATAATATACAAAGGTATGAAAAGAGTAAATGAAAAAAGAGATCAACATACAAATATTTGCTTTAAAAACATTCCAGGAACATATTCAAAGCATATGATAAAACCAACCTGAATCTCACTTTGGCCAGGTACCAATTTTTTAAATATATTTTTTTTTCTTTTTTGTGTGTGTGCTGTGTGGTTACTGGAGTTTATATAAAACTTTATCTAGATATAAAAGTCCATTTTACACTGACTACAACTTTGATTTTATACAATAACTTCCCTTTTATTCCCTCCCCTTTATGGATTTTTTTTTCTGGAAATACACAGACATTTTTAATGGAAGCAAAATGGGGCAATGGCGTCACAGCCAACAGGGATTGAGCTCAGGCGAGGCAGGGCCAGTGCTGTGCCCGGGTCATGGAAGCCACAGCAGCCTGGCGGCACGGAGCAGGATGGGGCCCTGGCCGTGGGGGGGCTGCCAGCTTCATCCCTGGGGAGGAGCAGAGGCTCTGGCCCAGCTGGTTCTGCGAAAACTTCAAGGGTGGGCACCTGGCGGCTCCGAGTGGCTCCTCACCTTAATTACTTAATCACACCCTGCAAGTAATCAATCAACACACGAGTATTTAATTGATACCACGCTAGTGAGCCTGCGCGCTGAGTGAGCCTCTGCACACAAAGGCCAGGTGTGCACCCAAACGTGCTAGGGCCCTCTTACTTTATCTTTATTGGTATGTGTGTTTTAGAGGATCACTTTAAGTTGACTGTTTGGTTCTTATGAGCCTCATGTACTTGGATGTCCAAACTCTCCCCTGACTTGGGGAGTTCCCAGTTAATATTTATTTAAATAAGTGTCTGCCCCTTTCTTTCTCTCTTCTTCTAAACCTGCAACGACTTGCAAATTGTTCTTTTTGTTAGCATTCCATAGATCACATAGGCTTTCTTTTTTCTTCTCTTCCAATTGGAATATTTCAAAATTTTCTGTCTTCTAACTCACAGATGCTTTTTTCTGCTGGATCCATTTTGTTATTAATGCTCTATATTGCCACCTTTTTAAAAAAAAATTTATTCAGTGTTATTAGGCTCCTTAATTTTTCTTTGAGTCTTTTTTATGATTTCTATCTTTGTTAAACTACTCATTTTTTTTAGTTCTCTTCACCTTAAGAAACTGAATAAAAGTAAATGTCCATAAACTACACATTTTTAAATGTATTGTTTTACTGATTTCATTGAATTGTCCTTCGCTTTCTTTCTTTTTTTAATAAATCTATGCCTTTATAGTCAATTAATATTTGACAAAAGAGACAAAAAACATACAATGGACTAAAGATGGTCTATTATAAATGGTTCTGTTAAATTGGGCAGACATGTGCAAAATAATGAAACTAGACCACCTTCTTGCACCACACAAAAGAATAAACTCAAAATAGATCAAAGACTTAAATGTTAGACTTGAAACCATAAAAAGCCTAGAAGCAAATATAGGCAGTAAAATCTCTGACATTTCTCATAACAATATCTTTTTCTGATATATCTCCCCGGGCAAGGAAAACAAAAGGAAGTATAAACGAATGAGACTATATCAAACTGAAGAGTTTTTGCACAGCAAAGGAAACCATTAACAAAGAGAAAAGACCAGCCACTT
>NW_006300036.1:1616036-1653085 GCF_000327345.1 Myotis davidii | reverse complement strand
CGAGTCCTCCTTTTCTTTCCTTTGGGGGTTTCTTTGTCTACCCATGTTTGATCGTACCGCCATATCTAGATGTTGAGTCGCTCAGTGGCTGCTCCTTGGGTGGCAGTGGCTCCTCGGGCTGCAGTTGCTCCTTGGGCGGTGTGGTAGCAGCTGCTCCTCAGTTGGTAGCAGCTCCTCTGGTGGGTGCTGTTCACAGTTCTAAATATATTTTTGAATGCACTTCTATCATGTAAGTCAGATGTGGAAAGGATTTTGATGGTTTAGGTATTTTTCCAATGTTCTGAAAATTAAATATGCCAACTTTTTAAAAAATGGTAACTTTTTAAACAACCTTAACTGTTCCCTTTAAGAGCAAAAAAAAAAGAAGTGAAAATTTCTCAAGAGTTAGATTCTTATTCAAATGATTAAAGACTATTCCACAAGCACTTGATATTCAGTATTCTCCTTTATGTACTTTAAGAAGTTGAAGTACTATAGCAAATGCACAATTGATTTATGGGAGAAAGAGTTCAAGTGAAGGACATATTGTTTACTGTGCCTTAAAAAGTCAGGTTGGAAGAAAATGTACCTCCTCTGGAATATTTTTAAATCCATAATTAAAAATACACATGCCACATACAGGTGATATTCTCCACTTCCCATCAGCAAGTAAGTCACACAATCAGTCCTCGGTCCCCTTCCAAAAACAAACCCCAAGGACAAGCAGGTTATGTATCAAGCCACAAACAAAAGGCAAATCTTTTTCCATGTAAACATGTAAGAGGCTTTTGCACTCAAATACTATTCCAAAGAATAAGACTTAACTGCTGTTCCACATTTACAAAGTACATAAAGAATCTATGTTGCAACATTAAATAGACTCAAATATATCATAGTTCAAATCCTACATAACAACAGCAATGCAATTAAAAACCTATTGAACTTAGCATATTCATAATGTCTGTCACTCAGAAGCATTATAATAGCGCTTTAGTAAACTTTACTTAATAATCCTGTATTTTGAAACATTATCCCAAGCCCTTATAAGTACCTAGCTACTCAAGTCAGTTACTTTTTCAACCAAACAGTAGAAGCAAAGTATTGTTAGGGGAGTGGGCTGTCATATCCTTTAACGCAACTCTAACTTGCCTTTGTTCTGACAGTAGCAAACAGCTGCTTGCAAATGAACCACCATCCCTGGGCTGCCTCCCATTATTCCCTACTTTTGTTTGATTAGGTCACTTGCTGCAGGGATTTGGGAAGAAAGGTGTTCAACCTATAGAATTAAGTGTTTAGAACATAAGGCAGCCAGGTATTTTTCTTTTGGTAGCATAATCAACCCCCCACCCCCCACACACAAGAAGTTTTTTGCTCATTGAGCAAGTCAAACATTTTTTCTTTAATACTAATTTCAAAAACCTAGCGCTATATCAGAGGCAAATGACTTTTCCATAAATCCTCTTTCCTTTAAATCTGCACGACGTTGTATAAAAGAGAGATTTAATCACAGAGTAATATTTGTAAGCACCTATTAATAAATGCTAAAATGTTGCTACCCTGCTGTTTTACAATGGGAGAGTTCAGATCTGGAAGACAGCAACTGCAGAAGCATTTTGGGAAAACTTAAGGATACCTTATCATTTTTTCTTGATTTTAAATTTCATTAAAAATTTCATTAATAACTAATTTCATTAAGGATAAAAAGGCAGGAACCTCCAGGATTAAAAATTTCACAATTTCATTCTATGTTGATTGTTACCTTTAATGAACCTTACATAATACAAATTAATCTAGACTGAAGCTTATTATTAAAAATGTTTGATCAATAATCCACCACTGCTCCAAAAGGTATAATTGACACTATAAAGCAAAGCTCACCTTTAATTTTCATCTTGACCTATGATCTTCAGAAGAACTTAAAGCTACATTACGACAATCTCATACAATTAAGTTGTTTCCAAAGAGAGGCATGCTGAGAGAGTGGAATGGCAAGTTTTCAATGCCATGGATGAACATAAGGAGGGCAAGTTGGAGCAGCTGCCCTTCTAAAATGAATCATGATTTTGTAGTTTTGAAAGTTTATGAGTGGGAAAGGACCTAGAACACTCTTTACACATTCTTCGGATAAAACCACCTAAATGTCAAACAGAAATCTGTAGCTGATTATTCACAAATATAATATCTCACTATTCCATCTCTTGACTTACAACCAAAATTAAAGAGTTTTGTACAGTCTTCTCATCTTGATACAACCATCAGAAGGAATGTGAGTCTATATTGTAAACTTTATTAATGGATAAAAAAACTGAAATGCTTTTCAGCAACACTGGCACTTTTGGTGTATTGACTGGTTAGAATTAGATATTTCCATATTGGGAGGGGGAAATTAAGAATCATATGATAATTTTAGTCACTGAACATACAATCCACAATCTCAAAAAATTCTGGCTTTGTTCTATCTAATATACTCCGCATATTTAACCAGATCTTGCCTTGTATGGAAGTCATCTAATTCCTAAAAATATTTTTACTACCTTAGCTAAGGTCACTTTGCATACTTTGCTCCCTTTTCTCTAATTTTTAGGCATAACTGATCTACCATTTATGATGTTCAATGAGGTTTTCTACATTTCAATCAGAAAGTGCCAAACCGCATTCACAAAGTATAGCATTTAGAGATGTTAAAGAGTATTATACATGATTTATATTTGATTATCCAGTATTAACAAGTATTCACATAATAATAATAAAAATTCAGAGAAGCTAATGGTAATCCCTTATAACAGCCTTCATTTTTGCACAAAGATTTGAATACTTTAGCAATTCATTTGTAAGGGCATAGGATCAATGATTTTCATGTCATTTATAATCAGAGGCAAGCAAACCACCAAAACTCTCTTACATCCTTGCACTTTCCTGTCAGCATGTTAACAGCAGGTGGTCTATCAGTACCATCTTTGAAATAGGTGGGTGGCTTAAAACACCTTTACATTTCAGACAAGACCCTGTATTTAAAATAAACATGAGCTTTAATTTCATCATTTTCTCTATAAGATACAGTAATCCTCTATACTTATAAAAGGGTAATATGCTAATTAGAGCAGATGTCTTCCAGACAAAGCCACAGTGGCTGCGAGGGCTGAGAGGAGGCAGCCAAGACGGGGGGTGTGAGGCCCGAGACTCAGGAAGCCATGAGCCCCAGCAGCTGCGAGGCCCGGGGCTCAGGACTTGCAGCCGCAGTGGCCAGCAGTGGCAGCAGCAGTGAGGGGGTGATGGGGGCAGTGCCTTCCCCTGATTGGCTGGTCGCCTCCCACAGAGAGAGGCCAGACTGTGGCTTAGGCCTGTAAGCAATCAGTAGGTCATCCCCTGAGGGCTCCTGGACTGTGAGAGGGGGCAGGCCAGGTTGAGAGACCTCCCTCCCAGTGCACGAATTTTCATGTACCAGGCTTCTAGTGTATAATAAAAGGCTAATATGCAAATCAACCAAATGACAGAACAACCCATCACTATGACATACACTGACCACCAGGGGGCAGATGCTCAATGTGGGAGCTGCCTTCTGGTGGTCAGTGTGCTCCCACAGGGGGAGTGCCGCTCAGCCAGAAGCCCTGAGTGGGTCTAAGCTGTCAGTTGGACATACCCCAAGGGCTCCCAGACTGCGAGAGAGCACAGGCCAGGCTGAGGAACCACCCCTCTCCCCTAGTGCACAAATCTCGTGCACCGGGCCTCTAGTAGAGAATAAACATAGTACTTAGATTGTTCTTATTTTAATCTACATTCCACATAATGGTTTCATCATGCCATAAATTTGTTCATTTTAATCCTGCATGTGCTCCAAATAGTTAATAATTTAAACTAATAAAGCTGACAAAACGATCAAGTAGGAAATTATAAATGTTTCTGATATTTTATCTATTTTTGAACACTATAGACTTTTCAGCATTTCTTTATACTGGTGAACACTAAAGCACATTTTTTTTTAAAATATATTTTATTGATTTTTTACAGAGAGGAAGGGAGAGAGATAGAGAGTTAGAAACATCGATGAGAGAGAAACATCGATCAGCTGCCTCCTGCACACCCCCCACTGGGGATGTGCCCGCAACCCAGGTACATGCCCTTGACCGGAATCGAACCTGGGACCCTTCAGTCCGCAGGCCGACGCTCTATCCACTGAGCCAAACCGGTTTCGGCTAAAGCACATTTTTAACACTATCACAGTAAGAATATCATGATATTATTGGCTATGGGCTAGCTCTAAGAAATCTAGAATATATGTACATATTTATGTACAAAAATACCTTAGTATCTTTGGTTGGCAATGTCTTCTCAGAAATAAAAACACCAAGTAATTAAAGTAATTTCCTAGTCCACAACCCAGGCATGTGCCTTGACTAGGAATAGAACTGTGACCTCCTGGTTCACAGGCCAATGCTCAACCACTGAACCATGCTGGCTGGGCTATTATTTTTTTATATATTTTTTTATTTTTCAATTACAATTGACAACATTAATAGTTTCAGGTGATCATACAGTGATTAAACATTTATATAACTTACAAAGTGAAACCCCCACAAGTTTAGTACCCATCTGACAACATGCATAGTTACAACAATAGTACTGACTTTATTCCCTATGTTATCTTTTACTTCCCTGTGATGGTTTCTATCACTGCCAATTTGTACTTACCCTTTCTCCTTTTTCATCCAGTCCCTCAATGCCCCTCCCATCTGGTTACCATCAATTTGTTCTCTATCTATGAGTTTGTTTCTGTTTCAGAGCTTTTCATTAACTAGATTTCAAGGGTTTAATATTTTGTGTCCATGTGGAATATCATATTTATCTGGAAGTTGTTATCCAGCTTTTATCATATTCTCCAACATGTTCCAAAATGGTAAGAATCATTAAAACCTACACCTTACCATAAATCAAGAAGGTGGATTACATAAAGAACATAAAGAGATAACATTTAAAATATAAACAGAGAATAACACAATCTAAATTCTTAATTGATAAAGAAGTTAACTCCTGATATTCACACAAATGAAATGCTAATGTCATACAAATTAAAATTTTAAAAAACACTGCTTATTCTTGACTTTGCAATTAAATATTTGGTTTTCCTTTATAATTGTACTAGAGACTTGGCGCACAAAATTCGTGCACGGGTACCGTCCCTAGGCCTGGCCTGTGATCAGGGCCATCTTCCCCAGCTGCCCACATCCAGCCCCACCCCCCCACCAGCCATCCACAGTTCCCCGTTTGCCATCGGGTGATCAGTGCCTGATGGCCGGGGGAAGGGACCAAGAGGTTGGCTGTTCCTGCCCGCTCACTAGCTCCACCCCCACCACGGGTGGCCATCTGGCGATCGGAGCCTGCCTGCTGGGCAAAGGGACCAAGAGGTGGTCAGTGTGCCTCATAGTGACTAGTCCAGCAGTTGTTCTGCCGTTAGAGTCAATTTGCATATTAGCCTTTTATTATATAGGATTTCATTTAGGTACTTAGCATTTAGCAATTCCAAGTGAGGAAAAGCAGTGCATCCAATGATACTTTTTTAAATGTTTGTGGGTAAGAATTAATCTACAGATGATCAGATGTTATTTTACACAATTATTGAACTAAATAGTTTCCAAATATAGGTTTAAATATAAAATTCACCTATTAGCCTCAAAAGTGATTTCTCCCTTGCATATAATAGCACTGCCTCCTACTCTCTTACTGATACAGATCTAAAAAAAACCTACATGGGACATCACACAGCAAAGGAAGTCAGAACACCCCAGGGAAGGAGTTTGTTTTGTTTTTAGAGCACCCAAAAGAGTGTTCCTTCTTCTCATGGGGCTCAGTAAAAAATGCTACCTTGTTCAGCAGTAGGGCAAAACATTATTATATCCAAGCATGTTTTTTTCATCTTTGGAAAGTAGGTAGACCTTTCAAACCACTGAGATTTCAGTAATCATCCACCACTTATCATAATAGTAACTTATTGCCAAAATCAAGTAAGGGGCGTAAGAATTTTGAGATATAAAGATACTACAACAATAGGCTACTATTAGATCACTGAAGGAAAAAGTTGCTGCTTAAATTGACTTAAGAAAAACTACTTAAATTAGTGGAGTTGTGTTCTGCTTCCCAAAGTTTAAAAAGTAACCACTATTCTTATGTAAAAAAGATCTCAATTTCTTCTGTCTAGAAACATAATGCAATTCTTAAATAACTTTGTATAATTTACTGATAACCAGAGATAGCAACTTATATTCTAATAATGAAAGCATTTTCTTGGCACTTATAATTCTATACTATGAGCTCACCCTTGGATGTAAGCTTCCAATACATGCTACACACAAGTTCCTGAGAGTAACTCTTTCACGCAAAATCCCAAATGTCAGTGAGATATTACTTTATTTTGTGTAAAATACACAGTCAAATGAATAACTCGATCATTCGGACATGCTTGCTAAAGTGCAAGCTACAAAGTGTTGTCTCAATAAAGCGTAGTTCTAAAAAGAAATTCCAATAATTTTCATGGAAATCTATATGTAATTACTATTTCTTTAAAATTAAAGCTGAAGTGAAATTTTATTTCTTTAAAGCAATTTTGAGTAAATAGTAATTGTTAATCTCTACATACCTAAAAACAAGCAGGTATATAATGAGATGTACTTGTTCACTGACCCAATAGATAGTAAATGTACTAATGTGTGCCAAGTACTATTCTGTACAACAAAACCTGAGGAAGCGAAAGGAAAAATGACAGGACTGTGTCCTCATAGAGCTTGTGGGAGAGAGATACAAATACAGTATTTACAGAACTAGAACAGTTAAGAAAGAAAGAAAGAAGATGATGTAACTTGGGCGGTGCTTTCCATAAGATGGTTAGGAAAAGCCTCTCTGGGGGCTGACATTAATTAGAGCCAAGATCTAAAAGATGCGAAGAAAAAAAAAATCAGTGGTGCGACAAGCCGAGGAATGAGTTCCAGACACAAGAAAAAATCTGGCATGTTCCAGAAAGAGAAAGAAGGCACGTTCACGAAACATTAACATTTCTTTCCTATTCCTCTAAGATTAGCATGCCTTAACGAGAACAAGGACTCTTGGAGCAAAGCAGTTTGGATCTGAATCTCAACTGTACTAACTTCAAAATTATATCATCTTGGGCAGGAAGTCACTAAAACATTGTTAACCCCTTTTCCCTAATCGACATAGTAACCACAGGCATAAGAAATCTTCAGAAAACAAAAATTGCTCTGTAAATTGTTCCTTCCAAAGCTGGTGGCACTTTCATCTTTCTGAACTTTAAACAATAGCAGTTGTTTTCTCTTTAAATTTCACAATCTATGTCGACCATTTTAAAGAAATTCTTTCAAACAAAATTTTTCATGTCCCTTAAAATAATCAAATGTTCATGGAAAATTATGTCAGCCCTCTCTCCCCTCCCTTTAGGGCAGCAGTTCTCAACCTGTGGGTCGCGACCCCTTTGGCGGTCGAACGACTCTTTCACAGGGGTCGCCTAAGACCATCCTGCATATCAGATATTTACATTATGATTCATAACGGTAGCAACATTACAGTTATGAAGTAGCAACGAAAATAATTTTATGGTTGGGTCACAACATGAGGAACTGTATTTAAAGGGCCAGAAGGTTGAGAACCACTGCTTTAGGGTGCTGCATGGTTTCCCTGGGAGTTGTCTGTGGGGCATACAAACAGCCAAAGTTTTACAAAGGCCACCTCACTTTCCTGGATATCTATCTCTCAGAAAAAAACAAAGCATTGGCTCAAAAGTAGCAGTTAAAACTACCAATCCTACATTTGAGAAAGATTAGAAAGTTAGGAATAATCAAAGAGATTACTTCCTAGAACAGGTAAGCTCCTCATCTATTGTGTTCAGAGGAAAGTGATCTTTTCAAACCAGAAGGGGGTTGGGAAAAATCACAATCTTTAATGTAGAAACTATGTGAAGCTTCCATATCTCCAAATAAAAGTGACCAAAAAATAGCTGCAATGTAGTAAATCTGCTAAAAAGCTTCCAGTTTTCATACTTCACATTTATCTTTGTATCAGTCAAAGTCTAATTAGAAAACTAGATATGGCTCACTCACCAACTCCTAATATTTTGATACATTTTAGTTAATAAGTAAAAACGAAAGACTGGCATGGCACTAACAGAAAAAATGTTGGCCAGTCTCACAACTGGTTTTGTCTACCAGTTAAAAGTACATTACATTTACATCCCAGTTTTAGAAATATAGATGGGAAGTAGAAAAACAATGGAGCGTGCTAGCCAACTTAGTATCCCTTTTAAATAGTTAAGTCTGTCTGTTTAGAGTGAACAGTGACAAGAAATAAGAGGTGGGGACACTGACACTAATGGAGAATAAGCAGTACATACCTATACATGGCAGCTTTCACAAGTTTTAGAGATCATGTTAAATAGACAATTGACTCCAAGGAGATGAGAAAATCTAATTTTCCTACTTAACTGAAAGTATATCTACAATGATTGAAAATTTCATATTAACAAAGATGCAAAAGAGGCCAGCTGTCAAAGTAAATAGAAACAGTGCATGATCATGCAAATAAATTTTCTTAATTTTACCGTTAAAAAGCCATTGGTCAATTCATTGCTCAGTTCACTCTCTGGTGCAATATTTTGCATAAGTCAATGACAGCTATTTGGAGGAAAAAGAAAATGTGTCTCAATGCTGCAGGAAACACATTCGATTTCTTCTAAATCAGAAGCAGGTTCTCACCAAACATGTACACATTTGCCAAGTGATATGCTGCCTTCAGACACACCACTTGGCACTTAATTTTGCATGCAACAAAATCTTCATGATTAGACAGTTCCAAGGCTCATACTGAGTGTCTTATTGTTAGAAGGATATAGGCCCAACCAGTGTGGCTCAGTGGCTGAGCGTCGACCTATGAACCAAGAGGTCACATTTGATTCCCAGTCAGGGTACATGCCCAGGTTGTAGACCTGATCCCCAGTAAGGAGTCAGCCAATCAGTGTTTAGCTCTCATCACTGATGTTTCTGTATCTCTCTCCCTCTCCCTTCCTCTCTGAAATCAATAAAAAATATTTTTTTTAAAATAGGATATAGTAATTAAACCATGAAATATGTGACTATTTACTATTTAGGAATGTTTATGAATGTTGCCATATCACTGTTAGCCCATTAAATGCAGAGTCAAGTATAAAGTTAAAAGACCAAAAATACTGAAAATATAACATTGTTTTCATAGTTTAGTGACTTACAATGAAAAAAGAAAAATCCAGCATTTTTAAGTCTTCCTCCACAATATATTGTTTAAATTGTAATTATTTTTTAATGTTCCTATAAGTACTTAAAACTATTGAAAAATAAAATATCTGCTGCTATCCAGATAAATTTAATTCCTAGTACTAAGGGACTGTAAGAGTCTAGGGGTGATTTAAGACTTGTGACACATAATTCAATAAGTTTGGGACAAATGTATTGACCTCTAATCTTTTCAGACAACTTCATTATTTTATTTTACAACTAATGTATATAACTCAGCTACAAATTTTGGGGGGGTGAAAAAACATGCCCGTTTATTCTGTAGTGGACTCACAATGTAGGATACCTGGTTTCTTGGCTTTCCCCCCTTAATTGGCCCTAGTTAAATCTCACTTGAAAATAAATAAAATTTAAATAACAGCGAGAGGTTTTCCCCGCCCCTTCCTTTTTCCATCTTTTAATCTGCTCACTACAACCCACTCTTGGCAACTTAAGAATCGTCACAGGGGAGTGCCCCTTTTGTTTAGGGAAGTGTCAGATTCCTCAAATTGGGGGGGAAAGGATTGTCAAACATGGTTTTAAATGATTTTTCTTTTCTAGCAGATAATGCTTTCTGGGACCATCTATTAAAACCTGAGGCTCCTCAGGCACTAAGGCTTAGCAATACTTAGCAGACAACCCAGATGTGCTATGAGCAAGCAATCTGAATCCCAACCAATGGTTACTGTGATTTGGGGACCTCAAAAGCTTGCAATACAATATGAAGACCAGCATGAGCTGTCAGTGGCCCATCCTCTGTACTAAATCCTACACAGGGTGAAGATCAATAGCCCAGGAACCATACAAACTGATTTCTAATTTACGTTCCGACACCAGCTAGCTCCAGGTGTTAATCACAAATCACCTAAGTTCCATACACTTTTAAACCCCCATAAGATGAATAGTACTTTGCCTAGTAAAATCTATACAAAATGTTGTCTATAAAAAGTATAAACATAAAGCTAAAGATCATATTCACAGCCTTCCAATGTGAGCACATTTTACTTTGTGACTTAGTACTTAGAAACTAGCATAGTTTTTATGCTATTTGGTTCCATGAGCATTCCCGCTCCTTAAATCAAAGGTCTGATCATTCTTTCTTCTTTTCACAAGTGTGAAAAGGGATCCTCCATCCATTCATTCCTCTAGTATTTATTTATTATCTCCTCTATGACATACATATGTTCTAATTTACATTGGTAGATGTGAAAAGTGACATGGGAATCTGCTTGGTCAAATATACAGGTTATGACAAATTAAATACTTCTATTCTTTCTCTAGAGTTTATAAAAAGTAAATCCAAACCAGCCAACCCCTCCCCTCCAATTAAAAAAAAAAAACGGCTTACTCACTTTCCATCAATATATACTCCTCTGCTGGGGAACTCATTCATTCATCAATCTATTCTGCATTCATCAAATATTTATTCATTTAAAAATATTAGTTGTCCCCTGTGTGTTCCTGAGGTCTGGGAATAAACACTGGCAAAAGATATGGTTCCTGCCCTCATGAAGCTACATAAAACTAGTTTTGAATCAAGATCTATTTATTACATGAACAGAGGAGTTAGTTCTATAGTAACTATCAGAGTGGTCTACTGAAGTCCAGAGCAAGATAAAAATAAAATAAAGTAAGTGGATAGGGGCTACTTGAGAAAGTTCAAAAATTAGTGGTAACAAAATAAAAGGGACACAATAATTGCTAATAGGTGTTGGATCATTATGGATCAGTTGACTTTTTTTTCTGGGAAATTTACCAATAGCGAGAATATAAAAAACAATGCAGTTAATCTACTCTTTAAAAAAGTTATCTACTTTTCAAAACTTAGAAATGCTTTATCTCCTCCATTATAGCCTTCCTTTTTTAAGTTCTTGATAAATAGCAATATGATAAATCTAACTTATTTTCTTTTCTCTTAATTTACAAAGTCTGCCAGTTTTAACTTTGGCAAATGAAATAAAATACAGGTTAAATATAAGATTTGTTTGATAAATTACCTTCTATACTCTATGATGACCAATGTGTGTGTGTGTGTGTGTGTGTGTGTGTGTGTGCGCGCGCGCTGATATAAGTAAAGCAAAAAGACTAAGTCTAAATTATGTTGAAACAAAATAACTCATGATGGAAAATGTTAAGACAGAAAGAAAACACATTCATGTGTTTGCTGATTAAAAACAATATTGCATATCAAGAAATTTTAGAAGTGATACTACAGAATCAATAAAATATAAACTTCTCTGGGTATAACACTGAGTATCAATGCATTCAATCAAACATCTGGAACCTACCATGACATTCTGACATCTCTTATCAAGTGGTAGGTGAGTTCCTTAAACTAATTTAATATTATTGATAAAAATAAAATATTTGCAAAATTAGCCATGGTAATCAAATACTTTGATACTTTACCACCCTATTAAAATTTGAGTAAAATATGCACATGCTCTAAAATTAATTTCATGTGTTTAAGGTTTATAAATTAAGTTTTTTAGGTTTTTGTACACTTGCTATCATTTTTAAATTTCACTGGCCTTTATCTAAGTAACCATCCCTGATTCTGATAATGTAAGAAATAAAAACACAAGTTAAATACTGACCCTGTCCCATCTAAAGAGGTGAGGATGTATTATGTTTTGGAAGACAGCAAAGATTAGGAATATGTTGTCTTATGTCTTAGCTCTAAATATTTTTATAATACATTTGTTACTGCCCTAAGAGGAAGTTTATGAAAACAGGTAAAATGATGTTCCTTCTTTATTTCAGTTCTTCCTCCTACCAAATACAAAACATGTTCCACACAGGAAGAACTCAATAAACAGCATTTGCTGGATGAAATAACAAATGACTTCAGGAATAAATCAAGTCAAGGAGTGGCTCGATGGTATTAGTTGGATGTTCTAAGTGATATTAGGGTCTGGCTTTGTCCACTGTAAAGTGTCTTTACAGAATTTCAAAGTTTCTCCATGTGGCCTCATTTAAACCAACATTGCTATTATTCCAGGAGAATAATAGTTGTTTCAGTGGCTAGAATAACCACTTATTCCTCAGAGAACTAGAGTATTATAATATTTAACTTTCACCCTCTTTGATTTCAGTTTTATCTCCCTAAGTTCAAAACTAGTTATCTTTGCCTTTTTATATCCTTATTTCCCTAATCCAAATTATTATTTCTTTTGAAGTAAAATGTTTTGCCATTCCCGCATACATTTCCAAAGTCCATTCTCAAAATACCAAAGATTTAGGTGACAGCAGTGAGAATGAAAAAAGTTTCATGGCTGTATAAACACAAGAAAATTTCTCTCTCTAGTCCATATATCACTAGATCAATGGTATCTATAGTCAATTATATTCTATCTCAAATGTTAGAAAATGGTTCTTCCCAATTTTATTCATTTATTAAATAACATGTAAATACTGTCATATACCAAGAACCTTTACAATTCAAAAACGGAGTATATTCAAATCACAATACAATCTCTCAATTGTATGTTTACTGATTAGGAACAAACCCTCTCTGCACTGAAGCTGTCAATGGATGATAAATTTTAGAGAAGGCTGCCCCCGAAGGAACCATGAGTGGGCTTATAGAGGCTTGTCTACTAATTTGTGGACCCAATGCCAAAATGTGTAGTCAATGCAGCTAAAAAATAAAGCTAAGTAAGATGTCTGGCACCATAGACAAAAAGCATATGTGGAATGCCTTTATCTTCCATGTTCTCAATAGGCTGTCTGGTGTCAAACAGACCAAACCAAAGTGTAAATAGTGAGTGTACATTTATGAACCTCTTTTAAAACCATTTCCTTTTTACACAGATGCATTGCTTAAGTTATGGAAAGCTTAAATCTTAAGCACCACACTATGTACATCTAGAAACATTCTAAAACTAAAAATTAAAATAGATTTTCACTACTGTACAAGTTGAAGAGCATCAAAAATGCTGTATTAGTCATGAGGATGAATGAAGCTAATTTATGCATTTATTATTGACTTAATGTGCCTAAGTTTCCTCAGGAAAAAACTGAGAAAATAATACAAACCCCATAGAGCTGTTGAGAGCTTTACCCAGGTCAATGAATAGGAAGCAATGAGCTTGATATGTAGTATGGGTCCAACAAAATGCAGCCATTGTTTTTAGATTTAAATTAAAAGCACAAATTAGGGAAGACATCAAAAACTAGTTATTTCTTTCCAGTGTGGTTCAGTTGGTTGGAGTGTCGTTCCATGCACATGCACAAAAAGGTTGCTAGTTCGATTTTCGATCACGGCATATACCTACCTAGGTTGCAGGTTTGATACCTGGACTGAAGGCAACTGATCTATGTTTCTCTCATACATCAATGTTTCTCTCTAACTCTCTACCTTCCTTCCCCTCTCTCTAAAATCAGTAAGGTGAGGCAAAAAAACAAACGAACAAACAAACAAAACCCAACTAGTTATTTCTGTATACATATAATAAAAGTTTTCCAAACTTTACTAATGTTTATTCTTTGGTGATAAGGCAAGCTTCGTGTTACATGCTTATTAAGGCCATATGGAATATTAATATTAAATATCTAATTATTAGATATATCTTAAAAATTATGTAAGTATGTCCCCACTGACAAGGCTAAGTCTGAGTTTACTATCAATAACTATGTTTTTAATGGTAGTAACTTCATTAAACGGACCATATAAGTGACCCATCAAATCCATTTCTCTTTTCATATTTCTCATCTTGGTGAATTTAAGATCCATAGTGAGACCATGCCTAAATATAAATCGCCATTTCTACCAATGCTGAGTTCATTCTGACCGAACATGGCCTGCCTATAGGCACTGCTGAGGGGGCAAAGCCAGTCGTGGAGGTCTACCAGCACCCCAACACAACTGATGGAAACGACATGGTTCTTCAAGTCAAGTTCAGCCAGTTCATGACCATAAAAGCAACGTATGATGTGACTTCATACAAAATAGGAGCAAGACCCTTGTTTCTTTATCTAGAATCTAAATTGGGAAACATGGGGGGGGCAATTCTAGATTTAGGGCAGGAGATGAAGCTGACAGAGTGGAACAAGGCTGGGTGAAGTACCTGGAAGTCAAGCCAGGCAGTATGATTGCTCCTAGATCCCTGGGAGAGTCCAGGTTATTTTATTCCTAAACATCCATTACACACCATTCTTACCACCAACCAACTTGAAAAATCCTTCTTTCATTAGCAGTGAGTTACCCAATCCCATCAATTTACTTCTGAATTCTACCTCTGAAATCTCATCCATTCATTCCTTTTCATGTAATCTCACTGCAGTTACTTCTAGTCTCATTTTCTCTCACCTAGATTACTTCAATAGTCTGACTGAAGAGAAAGGGTAGAGGCAAACCACAGGATGAGTCCAGCTCACAGGTATATTTCATTTGCCCCATCAGTATTTGAATTTATGTTTTGAAATAGTTGTCAACATTTCAAAATATGGAGACATAACATTTCAAGTAAATTTCTGACTTTGCTTGAGGGGGAAAAAATAAGATCAACTGACAAGGAACTCACATTGGCAAATTATAAAAATATTGACAAATTAATCATCTGAAGCTGAGCAGCACTGTCCACTATAGACAGGCATGCATTTTCCAGTTTTGTTTCATTTATTTATACTTTCTTCATTTTTTTGTTAATCACTCAGCCCCTTAGAAATTTGTTCAACATTCTCTCTGCTTTCAACAGTAGACTCCAGCCAATCTAAATAAATACCTCTAGAACAAAAATCTATAATCACCTTTGAAATTATTCAATGAGTATTCAATGATTATCACCACATGATAAAATCCCCTCTTTCACATGATATGTCCCATATTCTTTAACCTGTGCTATTTCTTGTCTGCCTTTGCCTTGCAAACACACTGAACCACTTGCAATTCACATTTTTAGTGACAATGATTTTGCATACTCAGTCCCTCTCCTGGAATGCTTCATTCTTCTTTAGCTGGCAAATTCCTCCCCATTCAGGTATCTCTACCAGAAAGCCTTCATTCACATACCCAGTTTTAGCTGGGTGTGCCACTAAAACTCGGTAGCTCTCTCCCCATCCCTTGTAGGTGTCATAAGGTACTGTAATTATTGTAAAGTTCATTACCATACCCAGCATACAGCATAGTACTGGCACATTAGATATGTTCAATAATTACTGATGATTAAATAATTAAACATTTTTTTCTAAGCATCAACAGTTCTAAAGAGTAGGCACTTTCACAATTTTATAATATATAAAAAAATGCAGATTCAAGTTAAATAATTGACACAAGTTCACATAGTTGGTAAATTAAGAGTCAGAATTTAAACCAATGGACTTTAGACCAAAACTTGTGGCCCTTGAATATATTCCCTTTCTCGCTTGCATGGGAAATTCTGATATAAATGTAATTCCACTACAAGCTATGTCAGTGAAAGGAAACAGAGACCAAGTCAATACAAAAGACAATAATGTCTAATCCTAAACCAAAGCTGACAGGATAAATCCTATGAAATGTTCGGCAGGTATCACTGAAATGTGACCAGCTGTCGAAATGCCATGACAACTTTCACAGTCCTGAGCAAACTAGTAAAATCTAGCTCTTCATTCTTACCACAACAGAAGAAAAATGACTACAAAAAAAGAAAGCAAAAAAGCAATCCACAATAGAAAATGTATTAAGAAAATTCAATGCCCATATGATAGGCAAAAGATAGATCATAAACTCTTTAAGAAAAATATTTGACAGTCAAGAAAACATAATTAACAGAACTAATCAAATAATAATTTTCATTCAAGTCATTACATTTCAAGAAAAACGACACTAGTATAAATGCTTCAAGCACAAATTAGTTTGAGCAGTACTTAGCAACAGCTTGTGATATTAATTCATAAAGCATAAAAAAATTCTAAATTTTGTTTTCAAACATCACTGTACTATATTCCAAGTATTTCTTTAAAAAAAATGACAGAAAAATACAATTGTATTACGTATAAGTAAATCTCGGTGAGATCAAACAGCCTAAGGAAACAAAAAGAAAAGCGTCTTTAATGTTCAACACTTGATTAGCTTTCATTTTTACAATCTTTGAAAACTTCACCGCTGATCCACATAGGTGGCATATCAAAGTTTTCTAAGAGATTCAATCAAACATTAAGCCTAATCAAATGTTCTTGCTTTCTTAAAAACACCAACCATCACTTTTTGCCCTCACCAGTATTTCAGGGCCAACAAAATATTGACAAGTATTGTTTCAGTACATATGGGAGTAAAACCCTTGGAAGCAATAATCTTTTTTTACCAGATGGATATAAATGTTTTCAGTGATCTGTATGGCATCTTCCTGCCACAAAAGCACCTGCCAGTGTTGCACTGTCCTGCTAGGCATTCCTAAAAACACCTGGTCAGGCTGTTTACCAAAAATCAAACAAACAAACAAAAAACCTAGACACTGGATGGGATGAGGGATCATTAACAAATAAAACTATTCCTGCAACGACATTGGAGCAGAACCACGCTCCAAGCCAGCACCTGGTGAAGGGAACTGCTAGATGTGATAATTCCAATTTACACATTCAGCACAACATTCTGTCTGCCTGTCAATTTGAAACAGTTTCCTATTCAGTGATAACAGATACCCCAAAAGAATGCAGTGTCGAAATGCTGACATGAATTTTTTATGCACCAACTAGACTTTCTCTCCTCTGGACCAGCTGCATCTGCCTTCTTCACTCTTGAAATGGACTGACAGTTGGATACTATTTTCAACTATACCAACAACAAAAATCAAAATTCACAGGGAAAATTTGAAAGTATCAGATCCTCCTCTAGGAGAATACCAATTAAAAAAGTACAATTAAGAAAAAATAATGAAGGTGTAAAAAAATTCACAGAAGATGATTTGACTTTGGGTGGTAGATACACAATACAATATACAGATCATGTATCATAGAAATGTACACTTGAAACCTATATAATCTTCTTAACCAATGTCACCCCAATAAATTTAATTAAAAGTACATAAATAAAAACTCACTGTTATTTGATCTTAATTTATACAGTGAGGTTCTTAGCTGCCAAAACCATAAAAGCACATATTTCTATTAAATGTAGAATTTTCTAGTTTTGTTTTGTTTTGTTTTTTTTCCTACATTGACAGAGAGCAAAAGCTAAAGCAAGAAAGAGAGGGAGAGACACATGGGCTTTAACCTAAAGCTATGCAGGTTCATTATCCAGTACTTTCACATGATCACATTTTAAAGAACTACTGTAAAAAAGCAGTGAAGTCTCATGTTATATTCAGGAAATTTCAATTTTTTTCTTCTATTTTATTTTCTTATTTAAGTGACAAATATGTAAACCATAAAGTATTATGGTTTGTTCTTTCCCACACATAAACAAGATTATATTCATAAATATCTCTCCCTATCATAAAGTATACCCTCTCCTTCTAGAGAGTGAACTGAATGATGATTCATTTGTTCTAACAGCACAGCCATGGCACAACCATTTCTGGAACTCTCTTCTTATGAAATAGAAACACATTCTTTTCAATTATTCTCAGGGATGCCAGACTTTCATTTCAGGAATGGGATGGATTGGCTTGCTAAAATAAATATACATCATTCAGGAATGAAGCTGCTGAAATAATTCTTCAATCTGAGACATCATTACTGTTATAAAACTTGGTGATGAACTGTTAGATGTGTGGTTCAGAAACCAGCACTTTTGAAACCTCAAATCAATGCTCAGCATGTCAAAGAAAACTTAAATATATTATTTTTAACTCATCCTTCTAAGTCAAAGGCATTCGCATAGAAAACTAATGAATATGGGTTTCCCCCACTATCTGAAAGTAGAACATTCCTATGAAACTTTCGAAAGCCAAAATAATGTAAAGCAAAGAAGCAATTTTCATTCATGCAGAACATTTTTTAACGTTCCCAGACCCAACACTCAATGCACATACAATGTCTTTATTTTGTTCACCGTGCTAAAAATGTTTAATTACACCCAGTTTTACATTCAGCGTAACACTCTTACAAGCTCCCTTAGTCTTTTCTGAGAGCTTAGGACACATCTTGCTAAAAGATTCACAAAACAGATCAAGATAACATACAGATGCTCACAGACATAGTTCAAAGCTTCGGTGATTTGATGTTGAGTGTAGATCCCAGGAAGGAGCTTGGCGAGGCCACTCTCACTGCTGTGGGTATAACTTGCCTCTATAATGGCTTGTTGCAAAACAAATGCAGAATGCTCCCCCCCCCCACAAAGTGAAAATCTCTTTGGATTCCTCTGAGTTAGTGAAAACAAATACTAAGATAGGTCTTTCATAAAAGCTGTGATATAACCTGAACTTTCAAATAGCAGGGGATACTTGCATAAAAGATTTTCCTCTAGTTGCATCTACCTCAATTTTTACTAAATACAGAATTTTTTTCCAAAATAGACCGCATGTAAAATCAGTATTCATTTTCAAGTGTTATTTAAATGAAAATAAGAAATTCTCACTTCCAGTATATAGATACACACATACCAGTAAATACACATAAACAAATACATATATACTCACATATGTACCTACATAAATATACACGTATATATGCACACACACACATATATGAAGATGCCTCAGCAAAGGCATCAATTTCATTATCAGCTATAAACATTTTAATAATAGTAACAGTCATTAAAACTATATTAACCAAAACAATATATTTTCAAATATAACCTGTCTAAATTCAATACCATTATAATAAAACACCATTATCTATTAGAAAGATATAATTTTCTCCTTCTTATATCTAAGCTACAATGAAAATCATTTAAGAACTGGGGCTGCAGTCAGTAACTAGGATTTGATTTTAAGTCTTAAAGAATCCTCAGCTGTTAATCCCAAAGACCCCATTCCTGCAAAACTGTATACTGAACATACAGAGACACTGTTTTCTATATTCAGCACATTGTTTTTAGGTGATCATTAGTGAAACTGCTGTGCCACCAATGAAGTATGTATTTAAAATATTGTTTTGGTACTAACATTCCTCGACTGCACTTATCAATTGATAGAAGTATTTTGCTGAATGCCAAAGCACTATGAAAAATACAAAAATAAGTAGGAAATTACCTCTGACCCCAAGGAATTCACTAAAACATATAAAGGAGGTATAAGAGGTGACCCCTCCCCAAAAAAGTGTTATATATACAAAGAAAAGTACCTAAAAACTGTTGTGTCCATGACAGTAGCTACTAACCACTTGTGGCTACTTACATTTAAATTAATTAACATTAAATAAATAATGTCCGTTTTTAGTCACATTAGCCATAGGTTCAAGCGTTCAAGAACTTGTGGCTAGTGATTGACACTGTTGGACTTGTGTTGCTATATAAATTCAGGATTTCTGTTTCTATCAGAAAAAGCCCTCGAAAGTAGCCTAAAGAACAAATAGAACGGAGTAGGTGGAAGGGTGGATTTCTTGGCACTGTTTTGAAGGAACAATTAGTAATATAGCCGGCCTGGAGTCATGGGAGGAAAACCCCACTTCCAAGTCAAATTTGGGATCCTTGAATTTTGTAGATTTTGTTTTACTCAGTGATTAACTGGTCACATTGACAGGATTAAAGAACATAATGCATATATCTATATTATAAAAACCCAGTAGCCCTAACGCTGTAACAACCAAAGTCCGGTCACCCGGGGGCTGCGTGCACAGTGAGGTGCGTGGGTGGGTGGGGCTGTGTGCGTGGCGAGGTGCACGCGAGTGGGTGGGTGGGTATTTGACTCTGGGTCTCGTGGAGTGGCGGGACTCGGGGGAGTCCCGCGGCGCAGCGGGTTCTGGGGTCCCGGGCCTCATGCAATTTCCCGTGCTGGGTCACTACTAAATATATAAAGACAATGACTAACATAAAACAGGTGTTCAAAAACTAAGGAAAGATAAAGGGGGAGAAGAGAGAGAAAGGGTGAAGAGGTCTGGGACGACAAAGGGGTGCTGAGAAAATAAGACAACAGAGCTACTGGCTCTTAACTCCATTCACTGGACTAGACTAACATTAAAAAGTTATGAGACTCCAGTGGAATGTTATGGTTAAGTCTCAAAATGATCTAATTGATGCCAAAAAATGCTTTCTTTCTTTTCTTTTTTTAAAATATTTTGCTCCAATACATAGAATAGTAAGGACCCAAAGTAGGATTCATCACTAACAGTCATAAAGTAGGTTTCACTCTGGGAAAGGTGATCGAAATTACTGTGGGAAGAAAGAATATTTAGGAAGAGCCAGTTAAATATTGCATTGTCTACCAACTGTAGCACAATGTCAACCACATTGTGTGTCCTTGTACTTCTTGGTATACAGCATTTCAAATATATAAATGAATCCCTGATTTGTGCTCAATTGAAATGCATTCCAAAATGTAAAAGAGGTGCTAGTCATTCAAGTTATTTTATTTCTCCTCTAAACCTAGGTATCTGAAGATGTAAAACTATATGTCAAGGATTGTATGAAGCAATTTAAACATGATTTAGGAAGGTTTGCACTGTGACAAATATCTTCACTGTTTTACTACTTTACTAAAACTTGGAATCTTAAGATACATTTTATATATGTGTGTGTATACATATATACATGTATTATCCGTATGACAATAAAGGCAATCTTCCCCCAAACCAAAATATTACTTAACATTAAACTTACTTAAATTTTTTAACAAAATTACTAAAAACATTTTTGTTTGGACCTTGTCAGAAGGGTTTCAATTTTACACCATTACGTTTTAACTTGCCTAATCAGTTGAACAAAAGTACTTTATGTAAAATGATTCTTTTAGTTGCCTTAGCTACAAATCCCTGCAGGATACTATAATTGAAATCTACTCACGTAAGTTAGGAATAATTAGGGCCCCAAATTAAGCCAAACACAAAGTTAATTCAAATAGTCAGCTGCTGTCATTTAAATGGTTATGGAGTTTTATTGTTGCTTAACATTTCTGAATGCTTTTAACTGTACTTGGTTCTTCTCATCTGTATTTAGTACCTTAGTACAAATAGAAATGGGATAAAGCAGCAAAGATTCATTAGCCTTTAGATTGGAGTCATACCTATATCCAGTA
This sequence comes from Myotis davidii, assembly GCF_000327345.1. NCBI lineage: Eukaryota > Metazoa > Chordata > Mammalia > Chiroptera > Vespertilionidae > Myotis > Myotis davidii. The sequence goes on along the minus strand of NW_006300036.1, from coordinate 1,631,706 downwards.
TTTGTCACTAAAGGTTTTCCACTCAATCTTTGCTGTCAATTAACAACACAGTTAAAAGAATGGAATGACAGCTCTCAAAGGCAAGCTTTCTGGTAAATAAAGCAGGATCCCAGAATCTACAGTGAGTGCCATTAATGCAGCAAAAGTAAGAGCTTTTAAAAGCTAACAGGGATAGCCTCTATTTGCTTAAACTCTAAAACAAAGCGAAGGATTAAAGGAGCTTCCTGTTGTAAGCAAACAAAAGGAAAAAGATAATGTCTAAAACCCCAGACCTGAAGGAGGGGATATGAAAGCATGCCTTTAACTATTATTTCAATGATAAATGATCAGTGTGAAACTGATAAACTACACTGAGCAAAAATCAAAACTACTGTTGTAATATTTCATTTTTTTCAATTTTCTGATAATCATTCTGAGCACTTTTAAAGAGAAATTGTGATTTTTTAAAAAGAATATTTGCCTATGGCTATAAAATTCCTGAATATTATTTGAAAATTGCAGAGTTAACAACATTGGTATTATGTTTTATATATTTCAAAATAAAGTCAATTCTAAAGTAGTTTTAATCTGAATGTAATGATATTAAAAACTTTGAAATAAAACATCTTTTTCAATTGTCACCATTAAGTGAAACAATGATAAGCAATATATTTTAAAGTATATGTTAAATATTCTCGGGTGACAGCCTGATGAGGTAGGAAAATACACCAATGACCTACCTAAGGGTAAAGATTCGGTTCTACAGAAAGGAAAAAGGAGTGACAGTGAGTAGAGCCCGACAAAGAGACCACTTTGCAGGCCTTCGTTTCTCAACCTGTAAGTTGAAAACTATGTGGCTAACTAATGTCCAAGTTGTGATTCTCAGTCTAAAAATTCCTCAGTTCTACCAATAAATAACAAACAAAAGATATTTTCACCTCTAAGATACCTATATAGAATGCTCTTTGTTTAAAATTTCCTACTTACTTTTTATTTGGCTTTAAAAGCTGAATAATCTAATGAACTTCATGAAGAAATAACTGTAATTTGTGATTTGTATTATCATAAAATAAATCATATCAGTAACCTATCTTTATCTCTGACAGGAAAAGTAAAAGGAGGTAATATCTACGACTTAAATAAAATCTTTGATTATATATGATTCTACAAAGCAGAAAAATCACTCGATGACCTTAAGCGGATAAAATATCTTTAAGCTCTTTTAGATAACCAGTTTACATTCCCATCCTATACTCCTTCATGGTGCTATCATGTCAGGGCACCAATACACGAGTGAAAATGACAAAAATTCTTAGTTTAAAAATATGTTGACTTTGAAAAATTAGTCAAATACAAACTTCCTACATGGGTTAAGACAAATATAATATACACTTTGCACGACATGATTTTATAATTTTACTTCAAGAATTAAGCACATTTGTAGTGAAATGCTATTAAAAGTAGTGTTTCCATGCATCACAGACTAAAAGTAGGACAGACCAATGGGGACTGGAGGGAAATATTAGGAAGAAGGGGTCAGGCTGCATTTACTAAGGGATTTTTCAAAACAAATCATCAAATGAAAGGTCACTAGAAGCATATAACCTTGGATTAAAAGTATAACAAAATATAAAAATATTATATGCTAGCTTAGTTCCTTTTTAAAACAAATTAGAAAAGTGAAAGATGTTATTTCTACATTTCAACTGTGTTAAGGTTAGAAACAAACCTTGATTTGCAAAGGTAGGAACCACTGTCACCCAAAATCTAATTTTCTAGACTAAACATTTTAATAGTCAAGACTGCTTGATACGGATGTCCTCTCGCCGCCCAGCAGCCTAAGCATCGCCTGGGAGCTTATTAGAAATGCAGGCTCTCGCGGCCCATCCCAGATCATGGAATCCGAATCTACATTTTAACAAGGTTCCCAAGTGCATTATATGTGCATTAAATTTAAAGGCACACTGTTCTAGATAAATAAGATTAAAGACATCCAGCGTGACCTCCCTTAAATTTCTTCTTCTCCTGTGCACATCTCTTCCTGAAACTCCTTCTCCCGATATCCTAATACCCACTCTCCTTTCCTCAACGAGACTTCCTCTCCTTGCACTGGATACTGTTGACTTTCCTTATGCCTAGAAACAAATTCAGGTGTTTGACAGATCTACTACAAACAACCAAAAAACAAAACTAATAAAGGTACGTTCCTTAAACAAGGGAACATACTTAACCTATACCACCTGTCTCCTTCACTTTATTTACCAACTTTTTAATCACCTGCCACCATCACCTTATCACAGCGTTCTGCCGTATAAAAGTGGGTCTCTTAAAATCCGACAGCTCTCTCCCCACTACCACCAGCGGCTAAGCCCCCTGTTCATCCTCTCTACTGTGTTTGGCTAAAGTTTATGAAGTCCCTCACTCTTAGTAACATATTGCCTCTAATCAAGACCTGATTTTAATTTTAGGCATATCTACCACCTGATTTCCATTTACTACAAAGAGAAAAGGATGAATCAGGAAAGGAAAGGAGAGAGAGAACTAATGATTAATGCACACACACCAATTAGATACAAAGAGAAACAAAACAACAGTAAAAGGACTATAAATAACCAGCAAAATAAATATTACTTAATCTGTTTTCCAGATAAACCCACATGCAAAATAGAAATCTGCTTTGTTTGAATTCCTCTATTTTTCCCCAGGAAATTACTCCTCCTTTTTACAATCAGATACCCTTTATCACGTATGAAGTGCCAATTCTTTTAAAAATTTAAAACCAATACTGGTAAAGTGTGTAGGTTGATACTTTCACACACTGGTAATCAAAATGAACGTTGGTATAACCCTTCAGAAAAGCCAGTTGGAAATCTATCCATGTGCCTGATATAATCAGAATTCCAGAATTCAAGGGAATAACCAGACAAAAAGGAAAAATTTATAACATATTTCTTTTACATATACTTGAATGAAATTAAGTTATAATGGCCAATGATTAGAGAGAGAAGAGTAAACCATTTTTGACGTACACATAATAAATTGCAATGCAACTGTTAAAATCCATTATCTAAATATATAATAACATAATAATACAAGTTATGAGACCATGAAGTGAGATATAAATATAAAAGTATATGGAGGTGGAGATGAAAAACCTAATTTTATTTTATAAATCATAACTGTATTTTATCCACAACATCAAGAATGTGTGTTAGAAACAAAAAGGAAAATATGTCGTGGTCCTATCAAGGTCCTAGAGTTACGAACAATTTTAAATTCCTACTTTAATTTTTAATATCTTTTCTCATGAGAATGTATTACATTCAAACTCAAAGAGGGAGGCAACATGAACTTTTAAGAAAAATAAGCCCTCAAAGCAAGAATAACAGCAAACATAAAAGTCAAACTCTGTAGAGTCCCATGCTGCTAGGGAGGGATTATAAATGTTTTTGCTTCCTGAAGCTCTGATAGGGAATTCCCTTCCCAGCCTTACATTTTAGCCAAGAAATCCCAGGGCTGGGGCTAGGTATTCTCCTGGAATCACTTCTGTCAAGTTGACAAAAGGAGTTCAAGAATAGGGTTGAAAGATGTCAGGAGATATTCACTAATCCACACTGATGTCTAATGCATGCAGACTGCACGGCTGTCATATGTCATTCTCTGTCATGCAGGAGGTGAAAAGAAAATAAAGAGTACCACAGGGTACCAAGCATATGTTTCAGTAAGGCACTCCCTCAGTAATGTGGCAGATAAATCAGTTCTTCAAGACGTACCAGTTCAGCATTAATACTCAGATGTGCTCAAGCTTTTGTATTATCTTATTCTCTAATACTGAAACCTAAACAGATAGCAGATAAAAAAAGAGAAAAAATGTGTATGAATTCAAAACATTAAGCAAAAGATTAATCAGAACTGAGAAGTACTCAGTGAGTAATTAACACAACTACCGTTCAGCAAAATTAAGAAGCTTTACATGCTTCCTGTGCTTTTAATTAAGCTACCTTTATTACACTATTGATTCTTTCAAAATATAGTGATGACTGTGATAAGTGCGTAATATTGGTATCAAATCAATATCTCAAAAATTTCTTCTTGTACGGACAAGTTTGTAACCTCTTTACTTTTAGCAAGTATTTTTCCTAGTTAACGGATTCATTTGTTAAACACTGAATGGAGTCTTTTCTGTCAGAAAGTAAAGGTTTGCAAAAATTTAACAGTCAAGCAATACAATGTTATTGAGGTCTGTTGTGTGTGACACACTGATTTATAACACTTTCCCACCAGTCACAGGCCTACTGGTGAGTCAAACCTTCCCTAACACTGGAAAAGAAGCAAGAAGATGAACTAGAATAAAAAGTGAGAGGAAAAATGTAGAGAAAAAACAACAACAATTAGGCACTGGAACTTAATCTTCATATAGAATATGGCATATTTTGACACTGAATGTCAAATAAGATGACCAAAGTATATTCCAAATTAACTTTAAAAAAGAACACCAGTGTATCCTATTTAGTCTTATTTTTTTTTCAACTTCAGCAACGTTCAGAACAAATGTAGCTTGCTTTTGAATCCTGGTATTAGTACTACAAGGCATCTGGTGTTTACAATATAAACAACATCATATAATTTGTAAATGGCATTAATACTTATTTTTAAAAATGAATTACATCATAACCTATGCAGAAGAAAGCTGCTGCAATCAAATTACAGTACACTCATTTAATACAATAAGGAATATTTAAAGTGGCCTAAGAGCAATATAGTTAGTTACTCTCTTAAGGAGTAAAATCACATTGATCTGCACTAAAAATATAAAGAAAATCATTTTTTAAAAATACATTGCTTAACCCAAAGTTAATTTACATAATTTGTGAATTTAAAATATAAGGTTACATTTGCTATGCAGCGAACATGGATAGGCAGTACAATTTCTATTAATTTAATGGGAGTTGTGACTCCCATTAAGTTTAATAGGAGTCATACTGCCAAATCCCCATGCACCTTGCTGAAAATTTACCTCCTAGCTTTCAACTAATCAAATATACTGAAATGAACAAAAATAGTCAATTTTGCTAGACTGGGAAATCTAAAGTCCCTACAGTAAGTTAATTCAGCATTATCATAGCCATAGCCATGTAGTTATTCTCAACAAGGAAAAGAACAAGGTTATCACAGCGAAAAGAGAGAAACTAAAGCAAGGGTTTAGGAGTTCTGAAAATGTCACATTTACCCTTAACAGAAAATATGTTCTGCTTTTTCCAATCTGGAGACAGTTTTTCTATTTTATTTTTTTCTTTCTTAGTACCCTGTCAAACAGAGTGACAAAATAATTCCTTTTTGAAGCCTAAAATTATACCCAAGGAACTTCAACAGAGGAATAAAGAGCGATGTAAAAAGGTATAGAGAGTAACTCCCAGTAAATAACTGGTTGCAACTTCTGAATCACAATGAATTAACGCATAATTTTTTTTCTAAAACTATTTGTAAAAAGTTACTTTATATCCACACCTCTGCACCCGAACACCTCACTCATCCACCCATACTCATTTAATGCCATAGTGCTTCCTCAGTGTGATGCTGAGCAACCCCAGTGTCAGCCCAGACGTTTGTCAGAAAAATGTAAATGCTTGGGCTCTACTCCACATCCTTCTAGGTCAGTGGTTCTCAACCTTCCTAATGCCGCGACCCTTTAATACAATTCCTCATGTTGCGGTGACCCCCAACCATAAAATTATTTTTGTGGCTACTTCATAACTGTAATGTCGCTACTGTTATGAATCGTAATGTAAATATCTGATATGCAGGATGTATTTTCATTGTTACAAATTGAACATAATTAAAGCATAGGGATTAATCACAAAAACAATGTGTAATTATATATGTGTTTTCCGATGGTCTTAGGTGACCCCTGTGAAAGGGTTGTTTGATCCCCAAAGGGGTCACGACCCACAGATTGAGAACCGCTGTTCTAGGTGATTCTGTGGCTGCTACAGCTTGAGAACCACTGTAATAGTTTATTTCTTATCTACGCTGTTTTCTCTCCATTGATTTTTTTTTCTCCATTACCATGCTCACCACTGTCTTTACCTAGCTTACTCAGCAACTTTGAGATTCAGCTCCAGCATCATCATTACTTCCTGACATACACCCCACCCAACTCAGCTACCCTTCGCCTTAATACCTCTGTGAATATAGTCATCATGGCATTTTTCACCTTGTTATAACAAGTATTAATTGTCCCTTCTCGAATGATTAAGACCGTTATCCTCTTTAAAGATTTATGCTATTTATGCAATGGATATAGAATGAGTGCTTCCTATAAGCTAGGCATTTTTCAAGGAACTTTTTTTGGTTCACAACAGTGAACCAAAAAAATAAAATAAAATAAAAAGATCCCATGAAGCTGACATACTTACGTATTGTGCATACTGTGTATGCAAATATAAATTTTACACATTTCATTATGTGTGTGTGTTAATAAAACAATGAAAAAAAAAGAATAAATGATCCTTCTTAAATTTAACCTTGGAGAACAATTCCTTCCACTAAATTATAGACCACTCTGAAGGAAGTATTTATATGCTAAAAGGTTTTTGAATTCATACGTAACACCTAGATCTACTTTTTTCCTGCCACACAACTAGTGAAAAGACCCCACAATCAAACATCCTTTTTTAGTAAGATACCACTTACACAAAAGTCATTGTACAATGTGCTTAAGGAATTTAAAACTACATTAAATGGGTACAATACTATTTCTATGGCTATGTTCTAAAATCGTCTTGAGGTATATAAAATAAATATGTACAACTGTATCTGGAATATCTGGCTTTTATACCCAGCATAATATTTTTCTTTGAAATGAGGATAAGCAGAAATGCAATTTGAGTTAATTAACTAAAATTTTGACTAAAGAAATCTAATTACATACACACTGCATAAAAATTCAACCTGAAATCTGTATTACTGACTTTGCTGAAGAACTGCTATTATTTGTAACTTGTCACTTGAGCAAGCCTTCATATGTCTGACTTATACTTTCCAGGGCTCCATTATATACCATAATTTAATTCTCTAGGACACAAAAATTCAATTTACTTTCCTACTTACTGATACATGATTCCACAGTGGGTTACTATGCTTATAGAAATCACCCAAAAGAATCAAAACACACCAGTTTCTCAAGAAAACTAATTTTTGAAGGGCTTGAGGTTAGTTCTCTAGGAATAACATCAATTCTAAGAAAACCTTACAAAATATTTTGAAGTCTGGTCTTTTATAACTATTTTTTATTTGGAAATTCTAAACAGCATTTTTTTTTTAAAAAACACAGGGATAGAGACTTGAAGAATAAACAAAACACTCTTCCTATTTTTCAAAAATAAGTAAATTCTAATGGGTCAGACTTTAATTGATTCTGAAATACTAATTGAAAGAGATAGCGAGAGGGAGACAACCTAATTCTAACAATTAAACCTTTATATATGTAATCAGCTTTTACCATAGTAAACGCTATAAAAATGCTTAGTGATTTGTTCTTATATGCACACAAAACATGACAGATTTACGATGTTATCTGACAGAATAAGTCCTCCTTGCAAATGTGGAAATTTACATCTCATCTGTATCAATGTAAAACAAGCCCAACATTGTGTTAAGCCTTGAAAATCATATGCTGAGGGAAAACACAGCGGCAAACAGGAGAAAAGACAGCTCTAAAAAGGCAGGCATGGCTCAAGACTGAATACAATACAGACTTGTTTTGCTGTCCTTAAAAACTGGATTAGTGACGATTATACTTAAAAATCTAATGTCTACTTTGTATTGCAAAGCCAGAAAACTGGCAAAACGAGGCTAAAATAAAAGGCAATCATGGGTCCCCCGGCAAGGACTTCCCCGCCTGCGCAGACCTCCACTGGCCTGCAAACACAAGTTACTGTGCCTGCATGGCCCCAAGAGATATTTGAGATTTCCACCCTGCACACAAGACACTGAGCTCAAGAGCAGAAATGTGCCTTGCCCATTTTTCATTGAGCACCTGGCTCAATTTAGTCATCAGTAAATGAGCAAGGAGGGAGGAAACCTTATCTGAGTTTATCTGTAAGGATCTAAGTACGAATACGGAAGTGCTCACCTCTGTCAAGATTTGAAAAGGTAACCGATCCTGTAAGGACTGGCAGATATTTAATCGGTGAGTGGTTACATTTGTATCTTCTTTCCCCCACTCTCACACCTAACTTTGATTGGTTTTCTCTATAGGTGTTCACAGAGCATCATCTGCTTTCTGGCAATAAAGACCTAACACGTCATGTCAAACTTTTCTAAGACAAAACCATGTGCGCTGGATCACTGCTCTAACAGTATACATAACTGTGCATACTCCCACAACTAGCAGTGTGCATTCTTTCCAGGTGCTCCTTACCCGTAGGAGGGACATGTTTCAAAAGCAACACCCCGTGTCCTGATGTGCCAAAAATGAAATTTCTCTAAACATCAGATATGAATCTTGACCTGAAAGGTGACACTAGAAATAAAACTGCAGTATCTCATGAAAAAGTCTCTGTTTGCTAGCCCCCTGCTGAGTTAAGCTACTGTGCCAGCAAAGTGGTATCTACGTTGATTGGAAATTTTTTTTATTATGTGGACTAATGAGCCATTGGTCCACACCTGGAAATATACAGTTAGTTTTCCCGAAAAAAAAAAAGATGCAAAATTATAGATTACACACAAAATTTTTATAACCATCCAAGCCAGAGATTCTTATTAAACTCAGTTTCTGCTCACTGCCTTATCGTTACAGTACTATTTATTCAGACATATTACATTTTAATGTTAGATTTGATGCATCTTTCAATTTTGATGCGAAGAGCAATATCTTCTAAAAATAAAATACTATCCCATTTATGACTTTCATGTGTGACTTAAATCATGTGTTACTTACTTGAATTGCATTGTTAAATTATATCAACATACTGAAAGTAGGAAACTTTGAGAGCAAGGAGAAGATAAATACAACAATTTTGCAACAAGCAATTCAAATAAAATTCTTTTGGCAAAATTAAAATGTTAACATTTTGAAGAAGTTTATTACAAAGACATTGTAACAATAAGCTTGCTGCTATCTATTAGTTGACAGTATGCCTCTTTTCCTCCACCTATCTTTTTATTAATAAGTATAAATGTGATCAGCCAATTTTAAAATTCTAAATATTTTCTTCAAGAATATTTAATTAGAAACAAAAAGACCCATTATATTGTACATGCATCTCTCAGAGATTTTGTAATCTTCACAGCTTTTACACAATTAATACAACTATCACTATCAATGAGCTACAAACTTCACACATCTTTGCTCCATATTAACTTGTGGCCTGCTCCGTAAAAAACACCGGGAAGGGTGTTATTTTCACATGAAAAAATAACACCAAAAAACATGTATACAGAAATAATGGATACCAGGAAATCCATATAGTAATTGATAAATGATGGTTCCAATTATTTCATTAAGCCTCAACAGTGTATGTAATTCTTTAAAAATCAGATCTCTCACCAAAAAGATATAGGTAACAAGAAAATGGCAGCACTATGAAAAGTTTTCCAGCACATACGGAAATTTTTATTTAATAGTTTTAGAACTATGACTGCACTCCAGGAGCAGACAAAAGATGAAGTGAAAGAGTTGCCACAAAATACCTTCAAATTTACTAGAATAAATATAGTCAATAAATGTAAAACGTAAAAACAAAACAAAGTGTTCATTCACTTATTTCAGGATTATTTAAAATTATTACATTTATAAATTTATGTAAAACAAAAATTCAGATTTCTAGAACTTTCTATAATATATAGCTCTGTAATGAAAATAATTCAACATTAAGAAAATCTTTTTATCATCTGTTTCTAAAATAGTACTCGTCTACATAAGTAAGCTTGCATAGTTTCAGTCTCCTAGATGTAAAAAAATAAAATTCAAACTGCTCTTACCTTCTATATTCGGTAAGAAGATGATTATAATGATAAACCACAGACTTCGCATTCTGCAACCAGAAGACACCATTATTGATCCCTTTAAATATTTTCTTTGTATTCCTTAATGAATCTAGTTAAAAATGTCCAGCTTCATTGAACCCAGCAGTCTGCATCATTGATCCTCATATCTGAAAAACAAACAAATCCATCATTTACTCTATGGTCCTTTTACTTCACAAAAAAATGTGAGAATAAAAAAAAAACAATAAAAATAACTATCCCTCCCTTCTTCCCTCCACCTCCTAATTATTTAAAAAAAAAAGGTATAAACTTTGATTCTATACCCACTACGGCAGCTGCACCTCAACGCTGAATAGCGGAGCCTCGCATCTCAAAAATGATCAAAACCCAAAAAGCATTTATAGACAACCAGAACATATGAATCACAAAATAATAGTTATATAAGTTCCTAATGATGAATTTTTCTTTGAAAAGCTTATTAGAAAGGCATCCTAGAACAATTCATCTGTCACTATGTCAAATATTACTCTTTTTATTAAATTACAATTGACTCTTGAGCAACACAGTGTTTTAATGTGAGAGTCTACTTATTATCAGTAAATACCTGTACTGTTTTTTAGGGGGTTTTTTTATTCACTGTTGGGAGCCTACATATGCAAAGGGCCAACCAACTCTATGCATTGATCTACGCCATTTTATAATGGGGACTTGAGCATCGGTGGATTTTGGTATCCACGTGAGGTGAGGGTGAAGGGGATATCCTGGAACCAATCCCCATAGAATCAAGGGAGAATTTTAAGTTTTGTGGGAGTCAAAAGTTATACACAAATTTTCCAACTGTTCAGGGTTGGTGCTCCCACCCCCACATTATTCAAAGGTCACCTGCACTAGCTTTAATACATAACACCTCTAACAAGGTTTTATAAAGAACATATACTTTTTTGCTTTGTTTCTAGTAATGGTAGCAGCAGCATTATCTACAATTTTATCTTGTTATCTTGCAAGACGGTGTAGAGATATAATGAAATGGTTTATTTTTCTGTACAAGGGTGCACAATTTTTAACATATGGTTGTACTTTATATAATAATGGCACTCCGAAATTATCTCATTTCCAAACACAACATATCAAATTATTATTCCTCTGATTGTTATTATTCATAGAGAGAGCCAATTAATAAAGTCTCTACTATTTCATTAGAAAGTGTAAGATTTTCAAATATTGTCTTTCCTTGCAGCAAGTTACAACTTAATAATATCAAACCTAGGCCTTGAGTACATAGGTCCATCCAATGAACTCAAATAAAAACTCCAGCCCAGCCCTGGCTGCCGTGCTAAGTGGTTAAGCATCAGCCTTCTCACTGAAGGGTTACAGGTTCAATTCCCATCAAGGGCACATACATGGGTTGTAACGTAGAAGGCCCTCAATCAATGTGTCTCTCTCACATCGATGTTTCTCTTTCTTTTTCTCTCACTCCATCCCTCCCTTCCACTCTATCTAAAAACCAATGGAAAAAAGATCCTCTCCTGTGAGTATTGACAAACAAACCAACCAACAATAAAAAATAACCCCAGACGATAATGAATTTATCTCCAAGGTTGCATCTCTAAAAACAAAGGAACGAACTGGTGGAGAGGTGGCAAAAAATATATATAATCCTGAGCCAAGTCTAATTTTGACCAGCCTTTTAGGATCTGGATCTTCGACAGGAGAGAACACCTGAGATGCTGCTCTGTCCAACGAAATAAGACAAAAACAAAGGAAAGAGCAAGTTTCCTCTTCTGAATGCCAAAAATATGAAAAGAACAGATACATTGGAAATTAATGGGATGGAGACACAGGGCACACAATCCCGCAGAACCACCTAGCTCCCTCTATCCATTTTTCACTCTGAGCCCCCAAAGACTAGTCCAAAGACAAACCCCAAAGTAAACCCGCAGCTTACCACTGCTGTGGCAAAGTCCCTGCCTTGAAACTGCAAGCTCTTTTATGGAAAGCACAAGGAGAAGTCAGATAATTTCATGGCTTGTCACATTGAAAAGCCCCATCAATAAACAATCTCTTATACCCTATAGACTGTTCAATGAGCTGATGAAGCAAGGAGAGTAAGTTTAATGTGTGAATGAGGTGCGTTCATTACTACAAGTAGAATTCAGTGTGAGCCCTTGGAATGCTCCTGACAGAATTCTGACTGTCCAAGCTTTGGTTGTAATGGGTACTTTCACGTCAATGAACAAAAGCATACAGGCTGCTTGCCCACAAGCACAACTCTCGAACACATTTCCACTTTCTTAACGCGGTCCAAGATCAGTCTGTCTTCAGTCATCCACTCTTTGAAAGAGTCCTTGTTTGTGGGAAGAAAGGGAAGGAAGAAATCAGGGACTGATGACTGCCTTGTAGGAAACAGCTGCCAAGATAGGAAAACCTCTGTTAGTGAGGGGAAAAGGAGGAGGAAACCGCACAACCAAGGCCTCTTTTGTGGTCTTTGGCCAGGACACAGTATTTTATGAACAGGGTTTAACTATACTAAAATTTCAGTGGAGTCTTAAAATCTGAATGTAGAACACAATTTTAAAAGTATGCTCTAGTCAATTATGAGACAGTACAAATGACTGCTTCTAACAAACAGAAACAGGCTCTGGAATGTCATGTAAACTCATGGCTTCTTATATGTGGATAAAGCTGAAGTCTGTCCATCACTGTGCAATGAGTAACTATAAAGAATATCACATTTATTTTTCTACAATCTATAGCCTATCACTTTCACATCAAATAAAACTATTTTCAAAAGCTCAAGTTCTGCACCACCAGAGCAGCTCAAGTGGTTGAGTGCTGGCCTGTGCACTGAAAGGTTGACGGTTTGATTCTCGGTCAGGGCATGTACAAAGGTTGGTTCGATCCCCAGCTGGGGGCACATATGGAAGGAAGGCAACCAATGGATGTTTCTCACATCTCCTACCCCATCTCTCTAAAACATGCCCTCAGGTGAGGATTAAAAATAAAAAAGCAAAGCTCAAGTTTTAAATACAATTCTGAAAACTTAAGTCAAAAGATTTTACTGCAGTGATCCAAACTAAAAACAACCTTCCATTTAAAAATGTTAATGAACACTGAAATACTTAGCAAACCACTATCAGCTAAGGATAGAATGAATAAATAATCAAATATGGTGAAACTAATCCTCCCAAAAAACATTCCTCCTACATCAAACTCCAGCCAACGGGCACTCACAGGCACAGATGCAGCTAACACTCTCTCTTCCAACTCTGTAACTACCTGCAAAATGAAGTTCAGGAAAAGCTTCTCACAGTGCAAAAGAAAACAAGAAACTAAATCAGAAAAAGGGCTATTAAATTTTCTTTCAACAAACAGAAAAGATGAACCCTGCCCCAATATTAATAAACAGTTTGTCTTTAGGTGTTTAGAAACCTTCTGCCCTATTCCCTCCTCCCAACTCCTCCACCTCCCCCCATAACTTCAGAGAGGAACTGGGAGGGTAAAGACAGAGCACAGATGAAACCCCTCCTAATGCTATGTAACAATTCAACTCTTAATAAAAACAGAAACAGAACATTTCTACTGAAACTGTAAGTAACTATGCTTTTTCAAAGATCAAAGGCACTTCTAATGTATAACCTCATCCTACATTTCTTCTTATCCTTCAAGTAAGAAGATTCAAACTATTTCATCTATAAACCACATGCCATTGTATACCAAGCCTCTGTCAAGATTTTTTTTTTTTTTAGATCTAGGTATCCTATTACTCTGTCATGTAAAAAGTCAATTAATGCATCATTACTACTAAACCTTCCAGAGCTGAACAAGGACTTCCAGGAATACGCATCAGCACTGTTTATATCCTAACAGTCTTCAAAGTTTTATACTTCACTTACAATATACAGTTAGTTGTAGTCTTTCAGATGGTAACCTGCTTTATCTAGGGTTGGGCAAAAATGGTTTACAGCTTAGTAGACGAAACACAGGATTTATTCTTGTATTATTTCTTCATTTTTGCATTATTTTTCCATAGGAACAACTGTAAGCCTACGTTTTCCTCACCCCTGAATTTATTAGCTGCATTAAATATTCCATCCTGTGCCTTAAATTGTGGGCAAAATTAGGAAAACACCGTTAATAGTCATGTATTTATGGAACATTACCAGGAAATCACATTTAACCTAATATTAATGATGCCTATTTAGTAAAAATAGAAAAAAATAAAAAATATTTGTTGATAAGCATCAGTGCAAGAAGTAGCATTTAACAAGCTTCAAGGTAGTAAGAGGAAAAGATCATTTAAAATTGTCTAAAACTGGTTAACTATGGTTGATATTCTATTAAGAGCAAAGCCACCTTAAAGATTCATATATAAAGCTTTATCTTTAACTTCTATTCGTAGACACTGAACTGCTGTGAACACTAGATGTTAAATGCAAAACACCTCTATGCATGGGGAGAACAGGGGAAGGAAAGAGCCATCCAAGCATGAGACCTACAAAAGTCACCCCTCCATGTTATTAAGCACTAACACTATATAAAATAAAAGATTAATGTTTGGGATAAGCCTAAAATTCTACGCACTAACTGTATGTCAACTCTAAATGGAAGCTAAAGATAGCTGTACATGATCTCTCTTTCTGATCTTAGTTGTGCTATAAAATTATTAACATTACGGGGCATTATTTACTTGTAAAAGAAAGCTGCTTTTCTATATTTTACCAAAACAAAAACAACAAAAAAAGGATACCAAACCCACTCTGCCCTCATGCAATAGAAAGTGAAAAATAAATTAGCTGCATTTTAATTTAACTAAACCTCGCTCAGTGGTCATTTTTCAGAAATGTGCAGTCAGTCCTTCTAAGTCAGAGTCTCCCCTTCTTGTTAACATAGGAGAAAACATCAACACGCTTGGGAGTTTTCTTTCAGTAAGTCATCTAAGAAAAACCGTTGCTATTGCTAATCAGAAAGCCTTTTTTTTTTTCCCCCAGCTCCAGGCATTCAACGTTCTTTGCATTTCAGTTTATTTTCTTTCCCTCACAAGGATAGGGTTGGGGCTGAGAACGCTGATGGAGATTTTAAAAGCACGTGACCACCCCTAGTCGCCACCCTCTTTCTCCGTTTCATTTCTGCGGACACCAGTATCAAGTCTAGAGTAGTTTACATTAAACTAGTTATGCTAACGTCCCTTTAACATTCATTATTGATCTTACCCTTTACTGAAATTTCTTCATTGTGAAGGAAGAAATTCTCCTAGGAGAGGGCTTAGTAGAGGAGCAGAAAAGAGAAGAGTTCAGGAATGCTCCTAGTAAATTACATCTGCTATCTGCAGTAATATCTATCTTGGAATCGTGCTGAGCATGCGAAAGAGGGTTGTATCGTGGACACTAGAGGCACAGTGCAGGGCATTCTGCCATCCTCTTCATTAAAATCCTTCCAGTTGAAATAATAAAAACAAATGGCTGTCATTTTCAAACCAATGTAGGGAACATTTTATGACTGAACATAAACTTGCAAATGAAGTTTCAAAAGAAAGAAAGAGGCACATGCCCAATCCCAAATACTACCTCATTTATCGTGGAAATTTGATGAGTTCCTCAACTTTTCTATCAAAATATTTCATAGATCTACTTGTTTAAAATAGTTTGTATTTATTGTTAAAATTATAGAATAACTCCAACACCAAAGTTAGGTTTTCCCCTAT
>NW_006300036.1:1588694-1616014 GCF_000327345.1 Myotis davidii | reverse complement strand
TAGGGAAAAGAGAAAGCTATTCTTAAATGGCAGTTCTCTCCAGCTTTAAGATATATTGCCCCTTAACTTTCCCATAGAACAGAATGCTCAGGTAATTTTTTTGAGTTGAATATAAATTATGGGCACTATGGCTAGAAACATTTCTTGAGCGCCGATTATATGTGAAATACTATATTAGACACATACCACTAATCCTTATGAGGTCAATATTATAAAGGCCAGAAATATGAGGTTCAGAAAGGGAAAGTAACACCACTAGCAGGTGGCAGAGCTTGAATTCCGATCAAGGCTAATTATAGTAGTAAAAAAGTTAGTTTTAAAGTCAAACTACAGTGGTCTCCTGCTTATCCCCAAAGGATATGTTGTTCTAAGGCCTCCAGAGGATGCCTGAACCTGCAGATGGTACTGAACTCTACATATACTCCCATTTTTCCTATACATACATACCTATGATAAAGTTTAATATTTAAGTTACAAAATTCAGTGAATGTGGTCTCTCTCTCAAAATATCTCATTGTACTCTACTTATCCTTCCTTCTGGTGATTATCTAACAAGAAAAAAAAAAGCCTTAATAAGCCAAGAACTTTCAACTCCAGGGGTGGGGAATATCGGGTCCATAGGTCATATAAGGCCCTTGAAATCATTTGGTCTGGTCCTGCCAAGACATTAGGGGTGAATTAATTAAATGTTTGACCAAATATAGCAGGTTAATTTTTAAGTTGATAATTTTGTATGGCCCATGAATGATGTCAGAAATATCCAAACGGCACTTGGCAGAAGAAAGGTTCCCTACCCCTGGGTCCTAATAATTTATTTCACCTAATTGGCTGAACTAATTATTAGTCAGGCAAATTAAAAAAAAAATGCAATGTTGTTCATGAGATGTAATCTTATGTTTGGCTCACTGTACTAAATCCTTTGTTCATACATCATTGTTAGTAATCATTCCCTGAATCAATATTCAGATTCCCTCTTGTTCTATATAACCACTAAGTGAAATAATAATGACCCAGGATTTGTTGTTTATATTATATCATCAAGATGGTCACCAGAGGTTTCTTAGACATAATGAGGTAACCTGAATAAAATATGTCAAATGATCTCAAAAATAAATATGAATATTAACCAACAAACAACACAGTAAGAAGTTGAAGGAAATTTCAAGTATATAGCACACTGCCTTTTGTAATCAAATGATACAACTCACTTGCAAACTATGTCAATATATAATGTCATCTAAACTTGCAATTCTATCCTCTACAATAAAGTAGATAATATTAACACTATAATTGCATGTATGTCATTTAAGTCAATGAATATCTAATGATTACATTCTAGGTATTTACCTTGAGTTCTGGTAAGTGTATTACTTATTTATTATTTTCACCACATATATATTGGTCCTGTTACATTCTAAAGGATTATGAAACAGACTAAAATAATTGTCACCTTCAGAAGGTGAATAATCTTCTAAGAATTAAACCAAGAAAATTACCAAGACGCAAAATATTAATTAATAATTGCTGAACTCCCCAAAACTTAATGGTAATACATGTATTTTATTACAAAATAATGAGAAAAGAAAGAAAAGTGGTCTGTAGACCTGTGTCTCCCTTGAAATGTGTACTGAGATCAACCATCTTGATGAAAAGAGCCCAAAGTTGAGATCAGGAGCACACTCTAGAGTACCGGCTTACCCTACCACTGTGAGGGCTGGGCAATTCATAAACGTCTAGGCCTCAAGTTCAACAACTATATACTTGGGTAGAAGTACACAAGAAATCTACTATTCCATTATTTCCCCAATTATTTCAATTTTAGGTTCATGGTCCTGATTCCATCTAAGTAAGCTTAAGGAAGATTTTTAGAGGCTGCTGCAATATGTCTCACAACGAACTTATCTCTTCTATCAAAATGTCTCAGAAATTATTCTAATAATTCCATTTTAAAAATTACATCTCTAAAAGTTGCCATTTCAAAGAACTTTTTTAAAAACCTACTTACAAATCATTAGGTTGGTAGCCACAATATAATAACCTGAGACTTATGCAGCTCACATATTTCACATTCTGCCTTTGTGGGTAAACAGCACATGATCAAAAGCAGGATGACATCCGGCCAGGCCTTCTTCCAAAAAGAGCAAATTCCTACCCTTGGCCAAATCATTCTGAATCAAGGCCTATGTTCCATACCATATACAGGCTGTCCTCAAAAAACGTATAGGCACTTTTTCTTTGTTCAAAGCTTAGTCTGGATTTACCCATTATTTCAAATCAGTTAAACCTGAAAAGGAGTGAAAATTAAATGAGTTATCAGCTGTTAAAGTGGGCATACAGTTTTGGAGACACCCTATATAACTGCATCTACAAGAAAAACTCAGTATCACAGCATTTTATTAAGTTGTAGAGAAGAGGGATAATCAATTCTTTCTGAAAATTAACTTAATCCACAACATTAGAAATAAAGTTATGGTCTATGAATGAACAGAGCAAACTGTACTTCAGTGTCACACTGAGATTCTGTGTGGTTTGGTCTGGCTGATTTCTCTAAAGAGTATTATTAGGAGGCTCCGATGGGAAGGCAAGAGAAATATTCATGGACACACTATAAGAAACAGTAATAAACTGTAATAAATACTCTGAATGGTTGTTATAAATAAAAAATTTAAAAAACTTTAGTTCATTAAAATATATCATTTTATATGTTATTGCTTCTTAACTAAACCATGGAGAAGAAGAGGTAGTGGTTTCTAGAAAATGGGTTTTCAACTTTACAATATAATTTTATAACCTCTATTAAAATTTCAAATAACATCAGAGTAGTAATTAAACAGTGATATTTAATAAAAAGAGAGGTAGGTTATTAAAAAGCTGAGAAAAACTTGAATTACTTGCCAAGACTCTCTTAATTGGTAAAAGACTAATGTATTCTTTGCAAAATCTCCACAATTTTTAAAAGTTTTCCAATTCAAACAACAGAGGAAGATATATCCACTGTTGCTATTCCACATATAAAGAAAAGCCAAAAAAAAAAAAATTTAAAAAAATCGTACCTAATAAAAATAACTACCAATGATATTAACCAGTGACTCTTCAAATCACTCAAGTTAAAAACTACTAATAGTATTCCATTATGTGTGGAGAGATTAAAAGGAATTATATAGACTGCTATTATAGGGCAGAGATCAGTAAACTTTTCCTATAACCATCCAGATAATAAATATTTTAGTCTTTACGGACTATACAGTCTCTGTCTGTCACAACTGTATAACTCTGCCATTGTGGCATGAGAACTGCCACAGACACTGGGTAATGAATGAGCATGGCTATGTGCCAATGAACTCCACTATACCAATAGCCGGCCAGCCACAGTTTGCCAACCCTTTCTATAGATGAACAGGCACAACATAAAGAGGACTGAATGCAGTTCAGTCAAGTAATGAACTGACCAGTAACTATCAATGTCTGCCAAAGAAGCCAAACCAACTTTGGCCTGTTATTGTAAGAAATTAATTTAAATGTTAATGTAAAGGGAAATTAGCCATACTGAAATGAGAAAAATAAAACAAAGCAGCATTATACTGACCAAAACAAATTAGTGTTTCAGTGTCTGTGTGTAACAGAGCCATACGTACGGCTTACAGTGTTTGGGGAGAAACTCCAGAAAAGAAAATAAAGGACATTGCCACAGTAACCTATCTTACTACGTAGTTTGGCAGGAGAGAATGTAAACCCAATCAAAACAGTCAGTAATGGGAGACTGAAAAGTAATGGGGTTTGGACAAGACTCCCTGAGGCACTCTAGCATTAGTATGATGGTTTCAAATAGCTGTTGGTAAAAGTGGCTTCAAACTCCTGAAGTATCTGTCACCACTGCTACTCACCCATATGAAATACTGGATATATCCCAGTTCCACATTGCAGGCAGCAGGAAACTGCTGACTTCTAATCTGTTCACTGGCTCTATAATGCTAAAAATCCTACAAGGCCAAACCGCCTACCTTATTCCAAAAAACTATGAAGTCACAATAAATGAACACAATTCTTTTGGAACAAAAAGTATTTCTAGAGCTCTACAATTCCCTGTATCTAGGCTCTACCTAATCGAAGTACTTTGTTACTATTACAGTAAATATTTTTATTGTCTACAACCTAATGTTTCTTAAAATTGAAGTCAGGCTGTAACATACCATAGAATAAGATTTCTAAGCTACAATTAATAGGTATCACATTAAAATACATGAAGGCTAAACTTTTCTATCAATTTTACATATAAGACAAAAGAGTGAAGGAGGTTACAAATTTTTAATAAGAGCATTATATTATGGGAGCAATAATCTAGGTGTTTTACTGAAAGTGGATTACAGTAAATGAAATTTTAAAATGTCCTTTCCATTTTACAGATAATACAAAATGACTTTTTTTCATGTCTCTAGCGATAAGGATAGATTTGCCACACATATTTAAATGGTGCCTTCACACTCCCCTCTCTCCCGCCCTGCTCATGAATTAATAATTCAGTGACATTAATACAAGAAGATAAATGATAAAAAGGGTAAAGCACATGGGCCAACCATAAACACATCCTTGTTTCAGTAGTTAATACTTCTCTGCCAATTATAGCTAAAACTTTTTAACAGTTTTCAATAGCATTTTTACAATCTAAGTAGCAGCTTATGCACACACAATTTCACACAATTCAGGCTTAATAAATCTCCTGCTGGCACCAAACAATCATTCTAGAGGATTAAAGTGCAACATCTGTTAACATTAATAATGTTTTATATAGTCATATGTTTTAATAGAAGCCCCTACTCTACTATTAGTCTCCTAAAAAACCTTTTAGACCAATATACTTATTAAGAATGAATTAAGTATATATATATATACACATATATATATATATACGCATATAGATGTATATGTGTCATTCAATTGGTGACTTACAATAATCAAGAAATACATTTAGTGGGAACTGGTAAAAAAAAAAAAAAATCGCATCCACTATAAAGTAACAGATTTTCTTTGAACCACACTTGCTAAATGTGTACCAGTATACATGGAGATATATACACACATAAATGAAATTAGCTCAGCCTCCAATACTTTTTAAAACCAAAAATCCTCTGGAGCATTATTTATTGTAAGTATGGGTAAAATATAGTTCTGTTAATATAAAAGTACTTCATTTTAAAGTGGCATAAATTCACTCACTGTTCTATTGACTTTTTCTTGGAAATGTCTTAATCCCCTCTCATTCCTTTCATTCCCTCTGCCCTAACCTCTCTCTAAACTTCTGCAAAAATCTCATGGCTGATTTCTCACCCTCCATCCAGCCTGCCAACCTCCATTAGACTAATCTTCCTAATTTTACTCTAAACCATAAAAATGTGTAAAACTGGAACCAATCCTAGAGATCACTTTATATGCAAGACAAAGAAAACACTTGGGGTAGTGAGTTGAAAAGGGCAGATCTCTGAACTGCTGATTTTAAAATTTTCCCATAAATACATTTATTATGATCTCACTGTAATTATCGCAGCAAATGCAGTGCCTCTATTTTAAGAATAGGGAAATTACAACAGGGTGGGAGGGAGCTGGAGGGGCAGTGGTAAATGGAAAAAGTTTTAAAAATGTGGCAAAAAGTAAACCTGGGAAAAGAATCCAAACAGTTCCAACTTCAAAAGTATGTAATGCAACCCTCTGCTTCTGTCCAACTTATTTGCTTGGTAATTCTGACTATGCCTTTCAAATTAACTTTTAATCCAGGTTGTTTTTTAACCATATGGAAAACATTTCCCTCTTTTCCACCTATCAAGAGCCGTGATAGGCTTAAAAACCTCCCATGCCATAAAGAAGCCAACCTGACCACTGCCAAGTGCAGGGGCGGGGAGGAGGGGGCACCCAACCCTCTCCCTGTGTGGTTTCCTATGGTCATTTACCTGTATCATGTGTGTGGTAGCTGTTATTGGGGTATCTTACGACTCCTCCTCTTCAACTAAGCTTTTAAACTATTTTTAATATCTTGTCTGTCAAAGTTTTCAATATTTATCTCTTGACACCAAACAAAAAAAAAATTCCAGGATACATACTTTGTTCAAGGCACTGAGGCTGGTATGACAAGCCACAAAGGATGTAGAAGATAAGGAAATGAGCCAAGGGCACAAATAACTTCACAAATTACTGTAATGTGATTAAGAGAGTACGTGCTCCATAAGGACCGTGACTTTTGCTCCTCACTTCAGTGTTGATTCTGATGAATATTGTCACTTCCTGGAGATTATAAATATACAACACATCAACCAAATTTTTAGAGATAACTTTTAATGGATTTTTTTTTAAGCTAGCATCCAAGTTTGAGAATGACCATCCTTTATTTCCTGTTCTTCCTCTTTTAAGTTACTTCAATTTGGGGGCCATAAGAGGCTTACCTTCACCTCTGTACCTTTCCTGCTGCTGCTTCTGCCTGAAATCCCCTCTGCCACTTGTCCCTTGACCCATCACTCAACTAACTCCCTCCCCTTCCCTAATATCCACCACACTCACTGCCATTGTTCCTAAGTACAATGTGCCCACCACTATCAAACAGTATTGGAAGTGTCATTTTCAAGTTATTGTTAGGTAACTGAAAAAAGAACCCACAGCTTTCACATCTATAACCTCAGTGTCAGGCACCACTGCATGCCTGGCAAATAACCTAAGCAATGTTTTAACAAACAGGAAGGGAGGTTGGTAAACAGGGAGAGCAGAGAGAAGGGGTGAATGAATAAACTGAACTATGCAAAGTAACCAACAAGAACAATGGAAAGGGTAAAGTGAACAGAATTCAGAAACTGAAGTGTAAAACTGAAACGTTTTTTTTTGAAAAAAAAAAAAAAAACTGGAACAAACTTAGAGATCTCCTAAAATAGGACTTGCACAGATTTTGTTTCCTTATTTGGGACTATTTCTTAATCAAGTATTTGATTAAATATTGAGGAATGCCAATTTAAAACACAAAATAAAAATGACTATTTTTCAGAAACTTTATCAGTTTGGCATAAAATACATTATCATTTTATTATTAATAGAAGTCAAATAAATCACCCTCAAGAGAGAGTTTCAAAAACCACTGAGCCTCCTCATTGTAAGAGTGAGGAAATGAAAGGGTCCACAGTTAGTGGAGAAAATGAGCCTGCAACTCAAGTTTTGCTTCCAAATACTTGAAAATTTAATACTGTCTGCAAAAAAAATTATAATTGAAAATAATGTAAAATGTTTTAAAGTATTACAAAATGTGAAATTACACAAAACTATAAACCTAATAAATTTGCTTTTAAATAAAAACAGGATTAAAAAGAAATTGACATTTATCTTCAAAGTACACTAAAAATTCAAGATAATTTTTATTGAATTTATTAGTGCAACATTGGTTAATAATGTTATATAGGTTTCAGGTGTACAATTCTACCTAACACATCATCTGCATATTATATTGAGTGTTCACCACCTACAGCAAAGATTTTTGCCAAGGTAGGTTTCCACATCCACACATCTTCCTAGCAATATTCTGAATTTGTGAAAATACTATTTCCGATAGCATAATTCCTCCTAAAAGTGAAAATTTTTAAATAGAGAGCAACATGCAGGTACAATACACTTTTACACTATTCAGAACAAAGAGTAAAAAATTAAAATCCACACTTCTTTTCTTCTCCAAAATTATGGGACTGACATTAGCACTCGAATGCTAATCTTGGGGTTAGGTCTCACCTCTATTATGAAAAAAAAGTAAATTTCACACTGGGGGCTAAACTTCAGCCATCTGATATTGCCTATAATATAATGCATGGGACACTAGTTTGATGCTTTTTTTTTTCTTTTTTAGCATTTATGACTTACTGAGGCTGTTGGAAAATCATGGCTACTTCAAAATCCTAACTCCACCTTTCCTCAGACCAGCATTTGGAATTTAATCAACTTTGATATACGAATTAAAGAACATTGACAATAAGACTAAGCAGCTTGTTTGCAGAAAGATATCTGAATATTAAGTATGCAATTTAACAGGTTTTAATAATTAGACTCTGTAAATGGTATGATATATATGTCTCTCCTAATTTAGGAATACACACTTTTCACATAGC
Organism: Myotis davidii; assembly: GCF_000327345.1. Lineage (NCBI taxonomy): Eukaryota > Metazoa > Chordata > Mammalia > Chiroptera > Vespertilionidae > Myotis > Myotis davidii. The sequence goes on along the minus strand of NW_006300036.1, from coordinate 1,607,888 downwards.
ACCTGTCAAACTAAATGCAAGAAAATGTTCTGGCATTTCACTAAATTAAAATCTTGAAATCCTAAAGCTAGAATGTACAGATTTAGATTTTATTAATACTTTAAATCAAGCCATAATTACTGTTCAATTTCATATAATGCAATTTACAGTAGTCTTCCACTGTGATGCAAGAACACAATGAGATTTTAATCAGTATGTCGCTAAAAGGCATTTTAGAAGGCAAATAACCACCCTCACCTCCCGAAGACAACTATCACTTCTTAAATAAAGGTAAAGAAAATCCATGTGTGATATCTGATTACCACTGAAGAATGGCTCCTTGCTTACCAGAAAAGATCTCGGATTTTGTGCCACCTTTGCTAAAAGTTTATATGAGATATTAAATGCTATTGTTTCAATTTGCTAAGTGACTAAATGGTTACACCATGTATTTGTTAAAATCTTTTATCCAAACTCTTCTTTACACATTTTTCTTATGACCATTAAAAAACTATTACAAATGTCCCCCATTTTTCTCCACTTTGTCCACCTCCATCCAGCCCCAACGCCCTTGGCCTTCATCACACTCTTGTCTGTATCCAGGGGCCATATATATATATATATATTTTTTTACCATGAGGGAAGGAGGCTCCCTTCCCCTCTGACAGCTGTCAGTCTGTTCCATGTATCCATGCCTCCGGTTCTACTTTGTTTGTCAGTTTACTCTGCTCATTAGATTCCATACATTAGTGAGATCATACGATATATGTCTTTAAACATTTCTACTGTATTTTCATGGTTTCCTTAACCAACTAAATAAAGTAAAGCCCGCACTACAGTATCAATAGCCACATTTAGATACTCTCCCTTTATTTCATGTTGATTACCTTATGCTAATCTATGCCTGCAGCATGACTGAGCCACCAGGAGAAAAAAGAAGTCAGCCTTCATACCAGGGCATGTGCTGACAGTATCGTCAACTACCTCCTTTTAAAGCTGGCAATACATGAGAGGATCCTATTCTTCGGGATGACTTGGGAACAAGGATAAGGAGTTGTGATTGTAGGTGAGGGAGAGGAACTACAAAGAAAAATGAATCCTACTTGCATGCCTTCCTTGTGGTAATTCAATCAGGCATCATATTCTAAAAGGAAAACAATCCTTTTTACTTAATCACATAGTATAAGTGGAAGCAAAAAGTGCTGATAGTTTCTGGTGCATGGGTACACATCAACGAAGGCTTCCTGTTTTCAATATCAGAGCATCCATTCTGACAAAGGCCAGTTACATCAGTCACTGCTTTATCATCTAAAGGAGATAGCAACAATACTAGAAAACCATGTAATAAAAAAAAAAAATAGAAAACCCTTAGCATAATTGAGAACAGGAGGAAGAATCTCCACACAAAAATTAGAGAAAAAAATCAAACTGTCTAGATTGAAAATGGATGCCCAACGACATGTTCCGCATAAATATGTAAAACAATGTGAACCAAATTTAATCCACATCAATGATAATTCTCAGCATTTACTGAGAATTTTCTATTAAGCTCTATTAAGCAATATGATAACTACATCACACAAATTTTCTCTATTATATGGAAGCAAGAATACTTTTGGATTAGCACAGAAATACCAGTACTCTTTTATTTATTACCTTTATCATTCCTGCATCTACAAGAGGAATCTGAAATTGGTTGGATTCTAGCAAGAGTTATTGTAATCTTTATTACCAACAATAACTGTTTATTCAAAAATATATTGAGAGCCTACTCTGAGTTAATCATCGATGATAGGTGCTGATAGGGGCTTTTTTAGTTGTTCTTCAGAATTGTCACCCATAATTAACTAGATACAAAAGATCAGCTGTAATACCCAAAAGTTACTGCTGAGTCTAAAGAACTGAAAAGCTATTGAGAAAATGATTTCATTATTCTTATAATGAACAATATGTAGCTGGGAAATTTCCTATATACCAACAGAATAAATATATAAATTCATGATAACAAGAGAGAAAGCCACCATAAATTGCAATTTTTTTTTAGTCTTTGATGGCACAGAAACTCCTAAGCTTTCCGAAAAGAGGCAGGTTGGTCTCTAAGGAAACCTAAGAATATCAAATTAGTTGGTTCAAGAGCTACTAAGAATGTTACTAAAATGATCCTGAACAAATAAAATATCTCAAAAGACCTAATCGTGACAAAGGTAGTCTTTCAAAAAAAATAAAGATTTCTCTCTACCCAGATTATAGTAACTGACGTTTATAGTCTTGCTTATCTTATAGAGACTTCAGATAAAATACAAATAAACAAACCAAAAACCTAAGTCTTAAAATCTTAAACCCACATAATACATTTTTTCACTTGAAAAAACAGACCATTTAAAACATATGCAGAGTATTTTCAGAAATATCTATAAAGGGAGCAAAATTATATTTTTTTCACAAATACCACATTACAAAGTATACATGAAGCAATTCTGGGTGCAGTTGGTCTTCTTTTGGTGTAATGCATGCACCTCAAAGTATTGTCAGAAAAACTGGCTCATTCCCTCCTTCTCCCTTGCTGTCAAACAGGCAAATGGCAGGAATGAATGACTTTTCTGGAACCTAGGCTTTCATTCCTAGCTCTTCTCTAGCCCACATTCAATCAATCACTAAATCCTATCCCATCATTGTAAAACTTTCCCACCTGTTTACTGCTATAGCCTCTCACCTAGACTGTCATCCAGTCCTCATAACTAGGTTTCTGTTCCCTCCAGAATTTCCCCACTCCAGTTCATCAGCTACACCACCTTAAGAGTGAGCAATTAAATATAACACTTTCTCAATAAACATCTTTTATGGCCTACTTATTAAAATATAATCTTAGGAGATTAGGCTCTTTACTAGCATGTCCCATACTGATTCGCACAGAAATACCAGTTTCATCTCCTTCCACTTCCTGTGCAATTCCTACCTTGCATACATTCTCTTTAAGGCACCCCCCTTTTGCCTTTGTTTTCCAGTGTCTTTACCTCTGTCCTGTCTTCCTCCTCAAAAAGCCTTTGTCTGACAAAATGCTCCTCTGCTTTCATGTCTACATAAATGGGGTCTCTTTTTTCCATATTACTCGTTTGAATTCATCCCACCGACCCTGTATTTCCACAGCCCTTCCTCTACGGTTCATGACATATTATAGTACCCCTTATATTAAAATTATTTGTGGAAATGTCTGTTCCCCCATGAGATTATAAATACCTAGAAAGCAGAGTCCCTAGACAGTACGTTTCTCCAGGGAGGGCCTTAATAAATGGCTGTTGATCTAAAATGACTAGAATGAAAGCCCAGAAGTTATGAACAACTAGAGGAACAATGCTTATAGATAAAACTATCTTGTGAAGCGTAAAACACAATCAATATTTAAAAATACAGACTTTAGCCCTAACCGGTTGGCGTGCAGGAGACAGCTGATCAATGATTCTCTCTCATCATTGATGTTTCTATCTCTCTCTCCCTCTCCCTTCCTCTCTGAAATCATAAAATATATTTTTTTAAAAATAAATAAAAATACAGACTTTAGGACCAATGCAAGCAAGTACATACTTTTTGGGTCTGGCAATTTTGGGCAAACTTGGTGCTGAAAGTTCTGTCCCTTTTTAAAAACCACCTGTGCTGCCATAATAACCTTTTGTGGCATTGTAGGAAACCAAAAAGTGACAGCAGGAAAGTGAAACTCAACGCATATAAATACTGTGAATTAGTAAAGTGCATCCAAGCCCTCACCTGTCACTTAGACATATGTGGCATGGTTGGGAATGGCTGCTTTGAACTACAGAAACATAATGTACTTTAAGAGAACATACCCACATATGAAATAACAGATTTTTCAAAAGATAATTTGGGTATGACTTTTAATTTAATTGGACTCTCAAAAAATTCTTTTACATAGTAAAAATTCTCTAGTACCGTGCACCTTAATACAGTTTAATTTATTCAAACTGGGAATGAGATGCAGGATAATGGTAAAAACTGAATCGCTCTGCCTTGGTGGTTAACTTTTCGCCTTAAGAAAACACTAAGTTGCCCAACATAGAAAGGTGACAAGGCTGCCAAAAATTGAGATTTAATTCATTCAAATACATCTTTTGGTCTAAGTTGTACCTTATAAATTCCCAATAAAAGAAAGTTGGCGTAAGGAGTTTCAGCTAGATTAATACAAACTTGAATGTAAGTTAAATCCAAAGATGGAAACCTCTGCCTTTTAGCTACACAACCAAATATGCCACTAGTTATTTGCACTATGTTACAAAAGACAAATATAAAATTATGATTATTATATTTAGAACTAAGAACTTTCAATTTTTAAGATTTATAATATATATACATATTTTTAAACCCACAACTGTGCTGTTCTAGATTTATTGTTCAATTCTTTATCTGCTATGTTTGTGTAGAATCAATAAAACTTAAAGTGCGTATAAAGAAAGTTTACTACTAAAGATAGAGAGCTTCTAATTTCCACTGAATAGTTTGTTAAAATATGTTTCAATTTATCCATAAATCTTGCAACAAAACAAATGGACGGAAGTGCTATCTTTAAAGCTGTTTCTATACCAGCATGATAGGTAATTTAAAAATATTTTAACCTGGATATTAAACACTTAAATTTCATCATTTTCTGACTGCATATTAAAATGATGAAATATTGAAGCTTTAATAAGGAATTACTGTTCAAACAGATTAAGCAGAGCTTTAAAAATTCATAGTATAGTTGTGATACTCTCCAAAAGTTAAGCTTTATAAGCAGTGTTAATAAAAAATTTAACTAGCCAAGTTTATATACTATTTCCTAGAATCCTTCCTAATAGTTTTAGTTTGACTTTCCAACAGCTTCAATTAATTATTATATGTATTAATACATGTTATATCTCCCTATCTACAAGCCAATCCTTATACATGGTTGCATATACTAGTACTTTGTACTTTTTTAAACTATCTTTTATGCAATAAAAAGAAATTAATGTCAACAAGTTAAAAAGTTTAAGTTTTAGATTCTAACAGAAAAGGAGATAAGGAAAGAAAATCAATAGAATTCTTAAGTGTTACATATAATACAATATTTATAAGTTTAGGTAACAGAACCTAATTTTCAGCCAGAAAACTGAAATCAAAATAATGAATCCCGGCCAAGAATACATGTATTTGCCTTACCATACTTTGATTGAAACAAATCTAAATCAAGTAGGATGACAGGCCAATCACAGGCATAAATTGTGCCATGTAGTTGCCCATGTAAATTATTTTTATAAACAAACTAGCTTTTTTTTCTAAAAATCATTTTATTCATAGCACAAATTTAATTATAGGATAGCAGTATATATACATTCCTCAATCTGTCATTTAAGATGTTTCAATGAAAAACTCCTATATTTTACTTGAGGGAAAAAGTACATGAAATAAAGTTTCTGGGTTGTAGGTTGAATAAGAGTATGCAAGTATAAAAAGATCACCCACATTAAAATGAATAATTGATTATTAAGCTAAACATTAAGAATACCTTCTATAAGAGTTGAATAATGCCAAACATGAAGGTATGGCAAATATTCCTTTTTTAAATTATGGAGGGATAATAATATATATTAGGTCAAATAGAAACACTCTGAAGACCACCACCATATAACTGCACATTCAATGAAAAACCTATACATTAATACTAATCCTTAAATTTATATATTGGCTCTTTTTAGGAAGTCAAACAGCAGCTTAGTTAATAAGTAAAATAAAAAATGTGACTTAATTCTTTTTTTAAAAAAGGGAAATAAGGCCTCAGCCAGCAATTCAGAAATGAGTAACTTCAAATCATTAAAACATTCTATCAGAAGACATACCAAAAATATTAAAACAACCTAAAGATACTGAAAAGGTGTTAAGAACCTCAAAAAGCATCTGATATTATCAATTTTATAAATACATGAGTTTGTGATGGCATTCTTTGTAAACAGGTAAAATCAATTTAACTATAGTAAGCCAACAAATTAAAGCTTTATTTTAGTTTATTTTCAATTAAAAGTTAACATTGTGATTTAATTGCAACCTTGTGAATTTGATCCTCTTGGCTTTCACAGAATTAACAGGTAATATAGAGAAATGAGCTATCAGTATGTGTAATCTACAGGGTTCTCAATATCTTTAAAATACTTAAGCAATAGTTATATTACAGGCTATTCAATTTAGTATTGTTCTAACGAGCTCTAATTCTTATTCTCCAATTTTTTTAGGAATATTCTTAAACTATTAAGAATTAATTCTAAATGTTTTTGAAAAGTGTAACTAGAAAATGTGAATTCTAAGATACAATTTGTTCCTGGATTTTTTACTCACACAACATTATTAACAGACTAATAATTGTTTTAAAAGATGTAATCTCTTTTGATGAAGCCAATTATAGTTTCCTAGGCTGAAATGTCAGGAGAATTTATTGACTTCCTAACATATTAGTAACACAATATAAGGAAATTAGTGAAAAATAAAAAACACATGGAGGTGTGAAAGACTAATATCTGCATTAAAATAGGCAAAGTTATGTTTAATCAGCAAGTTCAAGATAATTTGTCACTATAATTTTACAAAGTATTTTATAAGCATGATCAACCCCAAATTCTTACAAAGAACACAAAGGCAGAAAAGTGCTTTTAGAATATATTCTTAAATACCTTAATTTGTTGCAGCTCTTATCTGAATTCCATATGGCAAAGAGCTAAAACATAAATTTTCTTGAAGTATAATTCAAATAATTTCAAATGTCCAGGTATTAATATTTGCATTTGCCAATAACTATTGCAGGTCAGTAATTACTACTAAGAGATAAAGCATCTGTTATGATGCTCTGACCAGTGGTAAAATGCTGGACTAAACTAACTTTAACCTACGCTAATTTTTGATTTAGGGCCTCTGATACAAGTAATAACAACTACCACTCTACTTTGACTTATATTTGGTCTAAACAAAAATGCCTTTTGCCCGGTCAGCATGGCTTAGTGGTTGAGCGTCAACCTATGAACCAAAAGGCCATAGTGACTACTGATAGGGCACATGCCTGGGTTGCAGGTTCAATCCCCAGTGTGGGTCGTGCAGGAGGCAGCTAACCAATGATTCTGATCATTGATGTTTCTGTCTCTCTGCCTCTCCTTTTATCTCTGAAATCAATAAAATATAGTTAAAAAACAAACAAAAAATGAGTTTTAAATCAATAATCTGATTTAACAAGCATTAAACTCTTAAAAAACATTGCACAAAAAATTTAATTTTTTCCCTTCTTAAATAGAAATCCAAAAAAGCGGTGTTACTAATCATACTTATATTAAAATATAGAAACCATACAAATATGGGATAAAATTATCCATACATAGAAAGCAGCAGTATTTTTAGTTTCAATTTCAGATATTTCTGAGTTATGGTATTTGCTTTTATAAAAAGGTAATAGTTATATATAAATTATAGAGAAAATTTGTGATAGTGTATAATTTACTCTTTTTAAAACAAACAGAAATTTATTCACTCTTCAGTGCAGCCTGGAATTAAATGTACCACCATCATGTGAATGCCACAATAGCATACTAAAATGTGCATAAAAAAAAGAGTCTTTTAAAACCTTTGTTAGGTTTTAGTTTAAAGAAGTCAAAAAGACATACAGGAATGTCATAGAAACACATAAAGAGCAAAATAAACAAAAGCAAACAAACAAAAAAAAGCTCCCCTAATATTATTTATCTATTTTTATAATTAACATTAGTTTTTAAATCCTGGTATTTTTGAAATGTTTTTTAGTTTCATGTTTCGTTAACTTTCATTTAAAATGTGAACATGTTAAAATATTTGACTCTTGGTTCAAAGAGTATAAAATATATTTTTTAAATAGGAACTTCATTTTTATAAAATTTATATTAAAAATATTATTTCAAATCTATATTCATAACACATATTACCCTTATCTAGAGAAATCTTATTCATTTTATATCCTTCTCTTAGCGTTTTTAAAAATCTAATCAAGTAAATGCAGGAACGAATGCATATGTATTTACTCTTAACATCTATACAAGTGATCAGATGTATCATAATTCATATTTGTTAATTGAAGAATATCCAATAAAATTTCTTTGATAACTTACAAAGTCAGGATTATTTTAAACTAAAAAGCAATTGCCAATAACTTCTTTGTTATAAATATCCCCAAATTAATAATACTTGCACAATAATTAAATTAACTTTTCAGTAACACATTTTCTTTGCAATGAATTCAGATCTCAGTTTTACCAGCCACTCAGCTGTCTACCTTTAAATTTAAGAGAGAACAAGTAGAACTTACCCTCACTGTGCCTTCCCAATAACCTCACAGAAGTTATGCACTATGTGACAGTTCCTCCTCAAGTAATGATTTCCCTGGAATGAATTCTCTAACTATGTGACAGTTACTGTTCCTCAAGTCACATTTTTTCTGGAATGAATTCTCTAGTAACCCTTACCTCACTGTGAAGGGAGGTGTGGTATTTGAGGAAAAAGGGTAATGAACTATAAGGCTGGATTCCATTTTCTGGTGCCTTTTATATGTAGCACCAATGATAAAAATCTCTTCTTATCATATTAAGGCAATGAAGTAAAGTTGGCAGTACAGGTGCCTATCACTTCTATGGAAAAGGAGCATTTATATACTTTTGTGAAACATACCATCATAATCCTATTGAAGTGTAATTGCTGTTGCAAACATTCTTATGCTGATATGGAAATGCTCTGCATAAACGCTGCATAGACTGTTAAGATAATACATGACCCTGTTGAGAGGGTAATATTTATATAAAAGCCCATGCCAGTACCATAAATCTCTTTATTACACAAGTTTCCTTATTTAGCGGTCATTCTGTGCAACAATATCAATCTGACTTTCCCATTAGCATAGATTAGTTAATAAAATAGTAAGTCCACAAGAATAAATTTCATTAAGAAACAAAGCCTCTTAAAATACAAAACAATGGTTTTATTTGTCACATCATTCCTTGGTAAACTAAGGAAAAATGAACTACTACATCTATTTTCACAGATGCATAAATGGAAAACCTTTCATTTTCTTTTTTCCCCCCAACATACAGTTTCTGAAATGACGTTACTATACCAAAATGTAAAAATAAAAAGATTCATTTTTATTAGAATTTAATGTAGTCTATCCTTAAGTTTCCCAGTACAATTAAGTATATGCACGCAGTGAAAACATGTGCTCACTAAAAAGATCCAAATATTCCCTAAAGGCTTTTATCGCCCTGATTATCAAAACACTTACGACAAAATTCTCAAGTATTTCTGAGTATACAGCTTATAATTTCTTAGAAATTTAGTTGACATGGCATTCATAAATAGAATTCAGCTATTATAAGTAGTATCTTTCATGCATTCATTTTTTTCCAAGTTAGTCAACAGTTTTCTAAACTATTTAATATTGTCCTTACCGGTAGTTTCCCCGTTTAAGCATCACTGCACTGACTAGTCCATTATTAGTATAAAAGCCATTAATCCAAAGTGATCATTTTTATTTTTAAAAAAGAACATAAGCAACTCATATAATTTGACCTATTAATTAAATGTAGAGGAATATAATTTACTACTTACTGTTTAGCAATTTTATAGTATTTTTCATAATCTGGAAAATTATCTTTAAAATTTGGATCTGTCTTATCACAATTATTAGATATTTAAACAAGACATGTTTCTGCAACCATCCTCCTAAAAGCTTTAGTTAATCATTAAAAAAGAAAAAAAGGCAGAATCTCAAAATTAATCTGATTATCTCCCCTATATTTCAAGTTCTTTTTACTAATTAAGAAAAAAGTAAAAACCACATCTATTAATTTGTAAATACAGGAAATTATGAATACCTAGCCTTTGGTATGTTGGATTTCACTATAATTGACTAATCCCCAAATGCTTGACTTTTCTTAGAATAATTTTTCTCAAAACAAAAATATGTTAATAAAACGTAATATTCAAATGAGATATTACCAATTTATACTGTCTTGATTATTTTATGTCATATACAAGCTCCCTCTGCAGGTAATAACAAGGGTTAGCAAAAATATTCCAAACATGTAGGCAGTTCTCTGCATAAAGTTGCAGGTCACTGTTGCACAAAAATACTCTTACCTAGCATTGTTACCGCCTCCTTACCAATTATCTGATTAAAATGCCCGCTCCTGAAAATCTGTGGTTCAACATGATCATCTTGGTTAAGAATGCAGCTTGAGCAGGCAGAATACACAAACTTTTCAGTCACCCCAAGAGCTACTCTCACCAGGTGTATTTCAAGGAAAAGAAAACATTGCCTGGCTTACAACAGCAGCAGTCTAAAATGACAGGCCACCCAAAACAGTGCTGCCCAACCCCTTTATCTGATGCATCATCTGACTGCAACGTGTGAACTAATTCAATACAAAAAAGAAAAAGAAAAATTGATTTGGTTTGCAGAATGTTCTTTGGCCCACCATAATGTTTTTTTTCAGAGAGTCTGTTTTAGATTTCTGTTTTCACACTCTCCTCCCTATGCCCTTCCCCAGATAACAGATACAAGAGGCATCTCTGCCAAGGGAGGGGGGCAAAATAAACATTGTTAAGAATGGTTCCAAGGTTTGGGGGGGCCAATGTGTAACCAAAAAATGGTTGCTGAACAATGTTTGATGCCACTCTTAAGATTTCCCACTTGCGGAAATTTAAGGCAAATTCAGTATGACTTACCTTTAAATGAACCGAATTGATAGGTAAAAAGAGGTTTAAAAATAACACTAATATCCTTATTAACCAAGTGAAAATTAATGCTAATTGTCATGCTAAAACATACAGAAATACCACACAGAGATATCAGTTATGTTTTTTCCTACTTAAAGAAAACAGAGTTAAGAGAAAAGGCAACTTAATAACAAGCATTGTTCTTAGTGAGTTTTTTGCTTAAGGGAGAAATTTGTTTCACTTATATTTTTAAATAATGAGGCCCTAGATCTAGTTTAAAACCAGTAACAATATGAAGAGTGGCTTCCATCAAGGCTATGGGTACTACACACAGCATTTGCAGCAGAAAAACAGAAGAGGGTAAGGTGGCAATGTTCCTATAATTCGTCTATACAGCTCTATAAAGAGGAAGCACCTAAAATCCAAATAGTATCTTTCTCATGACAAACAGAACTTTGAAAAGGACAAAAATGGCTAAATATCCTTAGTAAAAGTGAAAGCGACTAGGACATCATAAAAAATTAGTATAATTTTTATTTGTTGATGCATATGAAGCAAATTAAGGTGTTTTAGTAATAGGTCCATCTTTTTAAAAATGGAAAAAAAGACATACATTAAGCTTTTGTCAAATTATATGAAAATATGTACAATCACTGGTCTACAAATATAACCTTACATCACCACCAAAATTATTGTTTCCCCAACTGTCTTGGATGTTAACTACAGGTAAGCAGAAATATTAAGAATTAAAACACACCATGAGCATACTGAGATTAAAAACACAAATGAGTGAATAAAATACTATATAAAAAATGTGTTCTGTAACTTCTAATCAATCAATAACCACAGTAATAAATAGGGAAAAAATGGTAGGCATTTAATTCAGAGGAATAAAATTTCTGAGTGGACGGTTCCAGTGAAGTAAAGAACTAATTCCAAATGGAAATACATTGCTTCAAAGTAAAGACATAAACGCATATGTTTGAAAACACCAAGTCATTTCAAAATGCAGGAATCCTTACGTTTTTCTATAAAAATATTGTGTCCTGTGACTGACTTTGTGCAACACAAGTGCAAAAGATAAGTTCCAGGTTCCAGAACTAAATGTACCATCAGGCCCGTGGACTAAGAACAGATAACCTCAGAGAGAAATTAAACATGTCATCAAGGGTTTCTGATGACAATGCAGAAGCAGGAGGGTACATTGTACTTTAAACAATGCCTTGTCTGTTTGCTGATCATGACGGGCCTGAAATGGAAGGGAGGAAAACAAGGGCAGTACTGAGCCACAGCTTTCACTTTAAAGGCAAAGTGTGGAATCTGTGTGTGCATGCCCGCGTGCCTGTGTGTGTGTGTGCGCATGCGTGCGCATGCATGTATACACACACACACACATACATACATATATATATTAATCGAGAACTGATTAAGTAAATATAATCTACATAAAACAAATATATCAACTAAATATCATATCTAAAATCTTGTACTGATTCATCCATTATATGGCTTACTGGTGCCAAAGTATTTAATTTTAAGGATAAATGATTAAAATTAGAACTCATAAACAAAACAGAGAGAATTCTCTTTCGCTGTCTCTATAGATAGACACTATTTACTATCTTCCAGGAGAGAAAGCATTGTCCAAAGCAAGGTCAAAGGCATCGTCCAAAGCCTGCCCCGGGCAGCCAAGAACCACTTTTGACAGATTACTCTGTCCTAAGTCCAGAGCAACAATCAGTTTGAGGTGTGGACCGATGTAAAAATACCTACAAAATGATGCAAAGTGTGGGCAGAACAAGCATTTCATGTTCCAAAGGCAGGAAATATCCTTGAGAACAAAACAGAGATTAAATGAATCATATCATTTGCAAAATCAGCTTAAAAACAGATCTTACACATACTTCACATTTTAGGCTTTCATTTGCACTAATTTTTAGCCAGTAACTGTCAGTAAGTATTGATATATACAAAGGGAAAGAACATAAATTTCACATTTCTGTTTGTACACGTGTGTATACATATAATTTGAACAAGAAAGGAGTTAAAGGGTATTGTCTAATAATTAAAAGAGCAAAACCAAACCCTTTTTTTAAATTAGGAACCTCACGGTTCATTCTTGTTCGCTACTACAATGGCTAAAGATCTTATTTTTCTTTCAGAAAAAGATACAGGTTTATATCTGATTTTGTCCTACAAAATAGGTTTGAATTGATCTTCGTCTGAGGTTAAACATCGTTTCAACTTTTAGCATCTCTCATGGCTTAGAACTAATAATTTATTATATTTCTTTACTATCAGATAAAAAAACAGAAATTGCTTAATGCATCTTAAACCAGAATTAAGATTTGGTCAGTATTTCAAGAAGTTAACTTCTGCTTAACATGCCTGTTTTGGGTTTGTTTGTTTTTTAATATTAGAAAATTATTCTATTTTTATTAAGGTACTAAATCTAAGCTTTAAATTTAAAAAAAAAAATGACTAAAGATTTTCCAGCTTTAAGTAGACTTCTTTTAAGGCAACTAAATTTCAATTCTGAAATTCAGAGATTAAAGTATAATCCCCGTGTGAATGTTAATGTTTTTAATGTACTCCTCACAGATTGGGGGGAATCACTGACAAAACCAACAAGGGCCCGTTTTGCTCAGCATAGAATTTCTTGTCAGGTAGTGATTAATGCTGTGCTCTGTAGAGGGAGGCATTACATCCGGGCTAAAAGAGACCTAAATTTTACCCTCAGGCAGAAATCTGACTTAAACATCTCTATTTAAAGTGACATTTGTCCTCCCTTTTCAACTGGTTTCCCCCAGAAATTCCAGGAAGTTGACTTCATGACCTAAAAACAGCCGAGTGGCTGTGAACAGTAGCTGTGCCTGCTCTGCACTTCAGGAAATCTGGGTGCCAGAATGAATCAAGGTGTAGGTCGTAAAACAGGTGCCCAGCTATCTGGTATGATCAATCCCATGCCACCTTACTTCCACAGGAATCTAAGATTTACAGGCCCCTATATTTCGAGGGTCAATAGTAAAAATTTCTGTTTCTGTTGCTGATAACCTAGCTATCCCTCCTGAGGGACTAGGTTTCTATTGATTCATAAAAATCACAGCTGATATTTTACTACACTGATCTGAACTATTAACTAATGACAAATTACAGAAATCCAGAAAAGCAACTACTAAAAAAAACAAACAAACAAACAAAAAAAAAAACCCAAACAAATGAGAATGTGCAAGTGGAAATAGTACCTTATACGTCATGCAATAGCTTCCATAAAATCAAAAATGGAAAAGCAGAATGTTCACATAACTAAAGCCACCAAGTATACAAGATGTACGTATATTAAAACAGGTGCCAATATCCTTACATTGTGAAACATGGAAACTTTTGATATTATTAAGCTATTTAAACACTGCTGGCAAGTTCTTACAACCAAGGTAATCTAATTTCTGTTGCATTTCAACTTAAATTGATTTTTTTTTTCTTTTAGCCGTTCTGGTAATTGAACAAATTTATACAACTGTGATGGGATTTTACTTACCACCACACAATGCATAAAATCCTCTTCGAAGACAAACTATATTACTTCATAAAACTGCATTTTTGTTGTAATTAAACAAATTGTATTTAAACTTGCTTTGTGCTTCCAAAGCAATCAATAGCATTTTGCTCTAAGTTGCACTTTGCTTGCAGGTGTTACGCTTGGTTCCTTCATTCAATCTAACTTTTTTAAAGATAATTTTTATTTGCAAAATATGGAAGTTTTCTTTTCCTAAGAAATAGCTTTTTAAAATCTTTGGATAAGAACATATTGGAAAGTATCTGCAAATTATTGCCTACACTTAGTCTATCAGATAAATGATCTATGCAGACTTTTTAAGTATTTTTGGATGATTAGGCCCTTTTTTTATGACACAATGATCCACTTACAAAAATATACCTATTTACATAAACTAGCATTAAGAGACTTTCATGGTTCATAATATATTTTTATACTAAACTCAAATTACCACACTGAAGCCTTAAATAAAATTTAAGAATTACACACACTAGTTACAGTTACTCCTTTAAAAATTATCACACTAGGTCAAGAAAAATGACATTATTCTAGGATTCTATTTCCCTAATTCTAATAGTTAACTATTTATAGGTTAAATGACCAATTTTCTTAATCTTTTTCATAAAGCATTAAAAAATAATAATTACTACTTGACCAATCATAAGTAGTAAAAGGATTTCAGAAAACAGTCAATTTTTCTGCTAACAACAAGTCTAATTACAGTAATCTATGTGATTAAATACTTTTCAACCTTTCTATCTTTAATCAAGAATTATTTGAAGAGATGAATATTTGGGTGGAGCTATAGACTAATTATGTAAGATAAGTTAACTATGGTTTTAATCTGCCTTTAAAATGGAAATGTTTTAATCTTTCGTGAAAATAGTTACAAAACAGTTATCTATTCCGGTAATGTGAGCTAATATTTAGACAAATTACCTTCAGAACTGATATAACCAAAACATAAATGGATTTCACGTCCTTTTCAGGTCTAGCAGGTAAAGTTGCTATTTTTAACCCATGATCCAAATTATCTATTTGTGCAGTTTTTAACTAGGCATTTTTGCAAGAACTAAATGAACAGGGTTTTTTGTAATCATGCATTTTTTTTTCTAAAATGTACTAGCTTGGAAATAATTCCACTCTAATTCTATTTGAGCCTTTTCTGCAGAAAAGCAGACAGATGTTAAATGTGTACCTTTCCTTCAAGACACAAAATCAGATACAGTGAATATCAAGAGGCAAAGTGGACAGTCTTCGAAGAAACTTTTTTTTAGAAAAATAGCAATCCTATTACACTAAATTCTTCAAGTTTCCAAAACTGTATTTCATTCCTAATCTAACTACAATTGGTCTGTGCTCTTAAATATCAGCTATTTGGCAAGTGGTATGGATTCTTATTAAACTGAAAACAGACTTCTCTCAGGTAGAGAGATACAAGTGTATTTAGCCCATACCTTAGAATAAATTGTAATAATCTCTTCATCTCATACTACACCTGTCAATAAGTTGTTATTTGATCATTTATTTTACTAAAGGCAGGTCAAATAAATATTTTGATAGAAAATAGAGCAATAACAATTCATTTCTATGGTGTACAGCTTTCTAATTGCCTCCTGATCGTCCCCCCAAAAATCTCAATCTTAGCTCACATTTTCCTATATTAAGACATTAAATATTACGTTAAATATTTAAATAAAACACAGAAAGCTCCAATGATGATCAAACAGAGATCTAAACCTCAGTAAGCTTTAGCTTGAAAGCTCTCCTCTTGCTAATTTTAAGAAAGGAACCGCCCAGAAGCTTGGTGTTAACGTTTCTGCTGATTGTGAAAATTGCAGCAATAAAAACTCCAACTGCTTCCCTTAAATTAAGACTTGCAGTACTACATGTGCGATCTGTATGTTTATATTAGTTTTTATAACACTTGGAAGTTTTGTTGTATGCTTTGATGTTAGTCCATTAATAAAGCAGAGAGTCAAAAGCCTGGAAAAAAAATAAATTTATTGGAAATTCTCAAGTCAAAACTTGAAATAATTGGTTTATTCTACCCCACATGATTCAATATTCTGATTTCCCCAACTACCTGCTCCCAGAGCGATCTGCATTTCTAAATTCGTTTTCTGTTGCCAACACATAGTAACCCACAGTGATTGAAAATGACAGCTGGAGAGCTTCTACAACACATTAATTTTTCTCTAAGTAGTCCAATTTTTATTTTACACCTTTAGAGATTTGCTGAATTTAGGATCATCATCATGTAAAACGAAGAGCAATTTTTTCAAGACTATTTTTAGATTATTACCAATAGCTCTGACGGATAATGTGTTTTCTTTATAGCACTCTGCACTCGAAGCAAACTAGTTAAACAGCAACTTGAGTCCAATAATAGCAATTACATCAATGTATGATTTTTTTTTTCCTCGAAAGTACTACTTAGACAACTGAAGGGATCAGATAAATAAACTACTATAAGATGATTTCAGGTTAATGATGTACAATTTGAATGCCACTAAAAAACAAACAAAAAACCCCACCTCATCTTAATCTGAAAAAAATATCATCCTATTAAACTGAAGCCCAAAAATGTTAGGCAATTAATATTTTTTACTTCAAACCTGTTTATTAATGTTAGTTTTCACTATTAAGATAAAAACAAGAGTTCTGAACGTTAATTTTTTAAAAAAAGAAAACCCTCCTCCAATTAAAGGATATCAATTCACGTTCAAATTAACCATCAAAGGTAAAACTATAAAAAATATGAACTTAAAATTTTTTAACCTTCCTTGAGATTCATTTTCATCTTAAACTAGGCTTTAGTAAATCTTAACCTAAATAAATAAAAGCAATAGTTCCCAAAGAGTTGAAGAAAAAAGTTCTCTCTTGACACATCTGCTCACCATAAAATGACCCAAATGACCCAAGTGCTTGTCCTTACTTGTTTCTTCACTCACGGATGGATACTGACTTGTTAAAAGAAATTCAAAGAATGAATCTTTTCGCAACTGTAAAAAAGTATTAGCGAATGCACTATAAATATTAAGAAAAATAAACCAACTGCAATCTGAATTCTAGCATTTGCTGTCTGATACAATGCAAAACTTGAGACGCAACAATAATCAAACAATTCTCTATTTAAAATATCCTTCACAAAAAATCTGATCACTTAGCATCCTTTCAAACTTACAGTTGCAACAGAAGTTTCATTAACAAAGTTCATGTTGAGTTTTAATAGTCCACTGATTTTTTTCCTATTAATTTAACAAGTGTATTAAAAATAAAGTTTTCTGGGTGACAAATGAGTGTGCTTTTATCACAAGATTTCTATTATTTTATAGACTCATGAAAAGCCTTTCTCTCCCCGTTTTAGTAATATAACAAAGTGTAGGCCCTAGAAAAGTATTAAGTTAGAGGAAAAGCTTTCTCCGCCACTGAAGGGACCCCAAAAGACAGGCAACAGTGACTATCATAAAATAAAAGGTCACTCTTTTTCTAGGAACAAACCATTCATCAATAGAAAATAATTGTCTTGCCATTTGCAAGGACTCCATAGCAATAGACAATGTTTTTCACTCACATAATTACAAAACAGTAAAAGTTCAGAAACACAGCCTGAATCCACCTCCCTATTTTTACCCTTTACAATTCTCACTGCCCTTTGGGCCTCCCTTGGAAGCAAATGGAAGACAAGCTGAAGTTTTCTCAATTGAGCTGAAGCTAAGAAACCTTTGATATGCTAATAGTCCCCTTCAAACGGTAAGAATTCACACTTGCATTAATTCAAACAATTTGTGCAGAATGATGTGAAATGGCACCTCTTTTTAGAGGCAAGCAACAAAAGAGAATCGGAATGTCTGAAGAAACTAAACAACAGAACGTTTGTTCTGCAGTATTCTCTCTATCATGCATAAATTTATTGGAGGGTGGAGAAAAGTTCCAACAAAAAGTTCCATAACACACCTGAACAGAAGTAGATTTTCTCTCTAAAGGGTTTCTCAAGAATTAGAAAGATGCTGAATCTGAAGTTACAAAGTTACCTTTAACCTAGGTCAAGAGTCCCATCACAGCCTGGAATGTTGCCAAAGACATCACACAACCCAATCTATCTTTCTGCTATGGATATGTATTGCCTCCTTCGTGCCCATCTTTGAAGGTTCGCCCAAGATCAAACCTGATTTAGTAAGAGACATCTCAACAGGCAAATTCTTTACCAAATGGGTATGACTTTTCTTCATGGTGCAACTCGAACTGAGCAGAGCACACTCGGTGGGACCCGTTCCAGACACAAGCACTGACAAGGAAATGAATGAACGAACCACGTCCGTGAAAGCTACGCCTCTGGAAGGAAAGGAGAGAGAAGTGCACACAGGGTAAAGGCTGCAGAAGAAAATTTACGAATCTGAGGTGGGGGCGGGGAGAAGAGCGCCTTCGAACCTGGCCTTTGTAACGGGAACCATATGGTTGGTGACTGCGGCTCAGACGCTCCCAGGCTGCTCGGAGAAGCTGCTAGGCAGCCTACACCTTTCAAAAGACAGGAGGAAAACATTTCCTCGGTCGAATCCGAGACGACACCGTTTGCATCAGGAAGAAGGGAAGAAGGGGGCCGGGGAAGGGGGAAAGGCGAGGGGGGTGGAGCCCATAGAAGACGGGAAAGAAGACGGACACCGCAGCACTTGTCCCTCCAACGGCGCTGTTGGAGGACAGTGTGAACAGAGGATTTTTTTAAAAAAATACCAGCAAGACATACGTTCCTTACTCTCCGCTCAGCGACACTATGGCACAAAGTAAAGCTTCCAACGGCTTCCCCTAACCCCGGCCCCGGCGTTCGGAGCAAAGAACAAACTTTGCTGATCCCAAGCGGAGAAGTCCTGCAGGCGCGCCTCCCCGCTGCCGGGGCGCTGTGGTCGCTCCGC
>NW_006300036.1:1587965-1588466 GCF_000327345.1 Myotis davidii | reverse complement strand
CGCTGCCAGCCCCAGCGCCGGCCGGCCGGCCACATCTGGGTGCGCTTTGCTGTCATCCTCGCCTCTCCACACCGCCTAACCGCCGCCAAGAAGAAACCACCACCCGCAACAACTCAGCCCAGTCCTCCCCCGCCGTCCACTTTTTAATAATAAAAGGGTAATATGCTAATTAGACTGGACGTCTTCCAGACTTCATTCTGGAAGTCCTTTCTGACAAAGCTGGGGCTGGAGGGAAGCCAGCCGGGGTCCCTGGTGCCTGCGGGCGGCCTGAGGGTGGCCTGAGGGAAGCATTCCCCCCTCCCCAGACGCACGGTGGAAAGAGGTGAACGGAACCTTCCGACTCCAGCTTTTTCCGAAAATCAAACTATGTCCAAGGCGATCCTACTCCTCCCCTCTCCCCCGCGGCCCCTGCTGCTAGACTGAAGCCTCGAGAAGGTTCTAACAGCTCCACGAGAAAAGGAGCCGCAGGCTGGACGGGATGGGGAGTTCTGGGGATCGATT
>NW_006300036.1:1586640-1587233 GCF_000327345.1 Myotis davidii | reverse complement strand
AAGGCTGAAGGCGAGAACGCGGGCTCGCGCGAGCGGGGAGGTTCGGGGAGGTACACGCCACGCACAGCCACGGAGTGGAGATGCCCCCCCAACAATCCCAAGGAATTCTCCAGGAAGCTCCCGATTTCGCTCCGGCACCTCTGCGTGTGTGAGCGGAGAGCGAGGGAGAGGGAGAGGGAGAGCGAGGAAGAGAGGGAGAGACGGGGGAGTGCGAAGTCCTGACACAGACTCGCGGCGAGGTCTGAACTGGAGTCACCTCCAGCCGCCGCCTTCTCCCCACACCCCCACCTCCACGCCCCCGCCGGAGTTGTGCTAATCATCTAAACAGATGAGCGTGGACAGCGGCAAAGGACACCTCTCTCCCTCCTGGTTTTTCCAGCCGGGGGCCCAGGCAAACTCCAAAGAAGATTACAGGCAGCTAAGTCCAAAACGCGGAGCAATCTCTAACTCCTAGCAGCCCGCTGGCCATTTTCCACTCCATTTGAGAAGCTTGCGGCGGCCGTGCGCCCGAGCAGGGGGAGGGGAGCGACAGGGGACACTTACGGGCTCGAGCTGTTGGAGTGGCGGTGGCCGAGCAGCCGCCCGAGGACTCA
>NW_006300036.1:1558869-1586395 GCF_000327345.1 Myotis davidii | reverse complement strand
AGCCCGGGAGCTCTCTCCTTGCCTGCGCTTGGAAGAGGCGCCCGGGATGCGTCTCGGGCCCTCCCCGTCTCCAGGTTTTCCGTTTTCTCCACGCAGCGAGCCGGAGGCCCCGAAACTTTTAGTTCGCGCAGCCCTCCTTTTGTGTGACGGCTCCGAGGAGAAAGGACGTCTGTGCGCCGCGGCTGCCTCCGTCCGGTTGCGGCGCGCGGGGGACGCTCCAGGGTTCATGTGTCTTTGATACCTGAGATTTCCGGCGCGCTCGTTAATGAAAGTTACATTTTTTAAAATTGCGATGACTTTTTCTTTGTAGTTGCAGAGAGCTAGCCAAACTTTGACTTTATTGACTCTATTTCACAAGAGCGTTTTGTTTGTTTTTGATTAAACCCACCAGGATAAGCAAAGGAAGGGAGGGAGACTACAAGGCTCTGGACTCGCCAAGTGCATTCATCGCTGTTAGGTCTGTTTCCCTCATTTCCTTCCATGGAGGCTGCTTTTTGCTCCCGTCCTCTGAGCACACCTCCTTGGACCTCTCGGTTGGCAGTGTCAGCAAGCATCCAGGCAGCGCCAACGATGCATCCAAGGGGAAGAGAACAGACCACGACGGGACAAATCATGCTTGAAAAATGTTTAAAAGGCAGTTAAGTATCCTCTGCATACGAGGAAAACCAAACCTGGATTTTTTTTTTTAAAAAAATGACAAAATTCCTGAGCTGAAAGTGACTGAGTTTTCAGATATATTTCTAAATTACTGATTCTACTAATGAGTGCAGCCATCAATTAAAGAGGCACGTTTGCATTGGCTTTCAAGAAAAACTGATTCTCCAAGATTTAAATCTCTAGTAAATACGACGAAACTTGAGCTTCTTTGCTTTCAGAAACAATATGTACTTTTTGTTGCTGTGGGTATGTTGCAGTCATCATACTTCAGAAATCATTTCAAACAACAATGTTATTAAAATGTCAACAGCAGATTGTGCAAAAAACAGGAAGACTCTAAATACCTATCAGTATTTTGTCACAAAGCCAGATACTTGCAGTTCTAAAGTAAATCCAGCTACTGGTCAAGTTTGTTGTTAACTTGTAAAAATCATAAGTTAAAAGTACATAAGTACAAGTAACTGAAGCATGCTCTTTTGGTTGATTCATTTTAATTCCCAAATTAAAACATGAATCCTTGGTGATCAATTTTTTTCTATTGAATGTATTGATGCTTTACTATTCTCACCATTCTAAAAGGTAAGAGGAACTGAGCATTTATGTTATAAACTACATAAACACCTTCATTTGGAATTTCTTAGAAGCAGGATATAAATTAGCCTGGGGGGGGAGGGGGAGTAACCCACACTTATCCAGAGCTGGTATGAAACCTTATTATGTACCTAAGTTTTTACGTTTGTCAGAATGTATACATACAACAGATCTATCTAGGAAAATTAAATCAGGCTACTTTAGTTCAACAAAAGGCAGAAATATAGAATTCTCAAACCTCAGAGGTCATTTATATCGTGGTCTCCTTTGGAATTTAAATTTATTTTATTAAAGATTGTAAACCAAAATATGTCAAACTGATAATAATTTGAATTTACTGAAATATTTTAGCTCTTTCTTTTGTTTATCTTTGAAGGTTTCTCACTCATCTGGGCATGATTCACAAGAAGCCCCAATGAGTGCATAGATCAGTCTAATCCTATTTTCTTTTGGGAGGCAAAACTTGGTCTGAAGTTTTTATTCAGTGAGCTTAGTAAGTAATCAATAGAAATTTTTGCCTGAATTAAGCTGGCCATATGTTGGCTTATTTACTTACTTATCTAACTTTCTCAGAAAGAATCTCTGCAAGAACCTACTGTGTACATTTCACAGGTCTGGCATTTTTTGATGCTCTGGACATGAGTGAGTCACTCTTCACTATGTTTCTAAAGGGACTACCTCACAAGAAAGGAAGGATGCATGGGAGGGGGAAGAAGTTGTCAGAAGTGGATTAAAACTATAGGGAATGGAAAGTGCTTCATACAAGTTTTTAATTTTGATTCCAGAGGAAGAGTATTTTATAGAGTTCAAACGGTTCAACACCTTTTTTTTTTTCTAAGAATATAATAAGCTTACTGTGTTTGTAAAATTACACCTCAAGGTATTCCTTCTCTAGGATAATGTTTTAAATATTGAAGAATTTTTAATTCTTTCTTTGTACTTTACATATAATAATGCTTCAACCTTCTTTATACCCACAAGAAAGAATTGAAACAGCTTTTAATTGCATTGATATATTCAAGGTTAAGCTGTTAGCCACAAACCTGCCCTTACAAAGGAACACTTAAATGACACACACACCCAGAAAACATAATTTGCCTGACATTTCATGACAATTTAAAACATAATTTATAACAATACAGGTGTTATGGTAGAAAAAAATGAAATGAGAAGCTTAATAATATCTGCAGATGTTAGCAAGTTAAGGGGAGTTGGAGTATGTTATGCATTCTCTACAATGCAATCAATTTAACTACTCAAACTATATTATTATTTAAGTAATGGCAAAATCATTGACTTATTCATAGTTCTTGCTAATTGTTTTTAAAAATAAATTCTACAAAGGACAAAGGAAACACCCATTTCCATTTGTTTTATGTTAAATCAACATCCAGCCACTCATGGTGATTTCATTCAAAGAAAACAGAAGGAACTCATTAGCTTATGTGGTTAGAGAGATTGATGGGCTTCAAACATTTTAACCATACATGTTTTTTTCCAACTGTAGTAACTCATGTTTTTAATTTAAGCAACTTTAAGAAACTGAAGATTATTTTATTCATTGTGGGTTCACATATTTCTGATACAGAAATTATGCTAATTTTTAAAGCTATATATCATCCAAGCATTTTTGTTTAGAGGGAAGTGATGAAGTACTTGTCAGACCACATGTATGCTTAACAATAGTTTGGGTGCCAAATTAAAGATACTGAAGAAGTATGAAAGTGGGCTTGGTTACAAAATATTGTGATTATTATAAGCTGGTAGCACACTGAGTAACTTCTTACTGCGTCGCCCTGGCGCTGGGGCGGGCTGGGGCGGGCTGGGGTGGGCTGGGGAGAAGACCCAAAACTTGATAGTGGGCCAAAAATTCTGTGACGTTTGAGCCACACAGCTGTAGAGAACAATCAGTGAGGGTAAGTTGTATTCATTATGGGGAACATGTTTTGGCCTGTGATGAGAGCTCTGTGAGAGTTCTAAACTAAAACAAACAAACAGAAAACATGTGAAACTGTTCTAGCTTCTGATACAGAAATGGAAACAAAATTGGCTCCATTTCATCCTAAACCTGATCAGATTCCTCTTCTTCATTGTTACTGTTCAATGATGCTTAGTGCTGAAACTAGTTTTGCATACTCTAGAAAATATTTTAAAGCTCTAGAGATCAAAGCAATATGTGAATACCAAACTTAACTAGAACTGGTTGAAAGTTGCAAGCTTTGTTTTTCGTTTTAGCTTTGCCATGCATGTAGGCTGAAAAGAAATCAAAACTCATTTTCCATGAGAACAGAAACATATGAAAGCATTTGGCAAAGCCAATAAGTTTAACTATTCTCCCTGCTCTCGCCAAGCTAACTAAATCTTTGTGCAAGAAGGCCAAACTCTATCTAAAATGCAGGATGTCATCTCCAAAAATAATGACACTTTAAACTGTAGTATAAAAATGATTATAGTATACTATGCTTAATGATATCATTTAGGAGTATATAATCACATATATGTTCTTAAGTACCTATCATTTTGTGATTAATACTTTTTAAAAATATTCAGCATTACAACTGGTAGCATGACTCATTCTGTGCACTTAGTGTTTATATATGTGTAACTATATAAAGGATTATACAATTTGTATACCCTTATTATGATACTCAAATGTAAGCAATTTTTTTAAAAATCTCTCATAATTATTGTTGCACGGAGTCTTACACAACTCAAAGTTCATCTTTCTTTCACATAGATTGTCCCCATAACTCCTGTTAATCTCCACACTTTGAGAATCTTCTATAATTGGTTCAGATAGATCATCTTCTATCAATGTTTCTGTCAAACCATGAAGTATAACTATAAGAACACTCATGTTATTAAAATGCTATCTATAACTTTGTATGCTAATCATTTTGTTCATTATAAATACTCATAACCAAGTGCTTTTTATTAAAGTATATAATTTAAAAATAGGCCTTCCTTTTATTAACATATGCAAACCTCTGTCAACAATACAGATGAACCCTCTGTATATATTTTTCATTTTTGAAGTTAAACTAAGAGTAACCTAATATTACAACTCTTAGTTTTAAATATAAAACATTTGAATGGGCAGTTCTTGATCAAGTATCATGAATGAATACCTCAGGTGCAAACAAAAGCAATGGTTAATAGTAGAGGCAGTCTATTGAATCCAAACCCTTAAAGTTTACCAAATAGCATTTTCAAAGAAGTCCAAATTGAATTTTTAGTACCTCTGAGAATATGACTGTGATTACTTATGTCATAGTTCATTGTGATATAGCGAAACTTGGAAAAGGCTTGTAAGAATCAGGAAACAAACTCACAAATGCTCTTTTTGTGTTTTAGAAAGTGAGTCAAAGATACAATTATATAACCCTTCTAGTATTTCCAGACTACAATGCATAAAGTTTTCTTAATGATACAGCATAAAATAATAATTATCATATATGATCTTAGTATTTTTTAAACATAAAAATTATTTTGTTTCAGTTTTGAAAATATTTTGTAGGCTAACATTCTGTAACATGAGCTGTTCCACCTTGAATTTGGTTCATACTTCTGATTGTATATATTAGCTTTACTAACATTTTTCATTATTTGTTCTATAATGAATATGATAGTTCTTTTTAACTCTACTTATATGCTTTATTTTTTAAAAGGCCTTAATTTGTTGTATATATTTTAGTAAAAATAAATTTGTCTGAATATGTGAAAAGGAGAACAGCAATTTGCAAATAATTTTCTTCTAAATCTAGCTCTCATCATAGTATCTTGATAAGATAAGAGAATGTTGCTATCTCTGTCTTCAAGAATAATTTAAATCTTTATAATTAAGTTTTCAATTTATTGCAACCCTTTACAATGAATTCTTAAGGTCACTATGAAATCAATCACTTAGGTCCTAGACCAAACAATGATGTAATAGTGATATTTTTGTGATAAGTAGAAGTACTTTATAAAAGAGTCCATTTCTTTGAAAATTAGCATCCAAATTTAGAATTCTACTAAAATGTCACTTACCTCTCAAAGGAATACTGAAATAATTTGGTAATGATAAGATCTGTTGAGTGATACCCAATGAAGAAAATGTGTTTTAGGTTAAAAAATAAAAACACACAAATAACCTCTCCAGTTACTCTACATTGAAGAGAAGTTGCCAGACCATCACTTCAATAATCTATTCTTTGAAGGGTTTTGTTTGAGTGATGGAGACATGCACTGAACCATCTACACTCTTATCCAACTGTCCTGGTTACTGAAATCACATATCTACAATATAACTACAGAGGATTATTAGTGTTTTAAAAGAGTGCTCCCCTTCATTATGGGAATGTAATTTATGATACCAATTTAATTAGTACTATGTCCTTACTACCTGAATTAATGACCCAAATTCAAACCACATATATTTCATTGTTCAGATAACGTAGAATACACTGCAAGAAAAACTAATTTCCTGTTTATTATCTAATGATAATTGAAACACAGTTATTTATTATAACACTGGGTTACTGCTATATATGAAGTGGCATGTCTTAAAGAAAGAGCTCATGGAAATAACATGAAAAATATTTATAGTTTGTTAAAGTAACATTACAGAAAAGTTGAGTAAGAATGTTAGCAATAAAATGTAAATGTTCAAGAAATCCAAGAATATAAACTATTTTTCACATAATATGGATCTCCAGAAGACTATCATTTATCATTTTAAAATAAACTTATAGGTAATAAAATAAGGAATCTGAAAAATATTTTAAATGAATTTTGACATTTTATATGATTACTCAAAATTTACTCTCCAGTGCCCTATTGCAAAATGATTTTAAATTATATATATACTAGCATATATATAATTTTATGCAGGTATGGATTTGAGATGATAATTCAGCCTGCTTGTTTATATTGATTATTTCTATACATGGAAAACCATGTAATGTCAAAAATAGATAGATACCAGATTGATTGTTTATAAAACTAACTACTTAGGTATATTTATAGCTTATCAAACTTTTTAGCCAAAATATTACACCTTATAACTGAGGAAAGTCTATCTTTGCTTCAATTTTCCAGTTAATGAAAGAAGTGTTTAAATACTCTGTAGTTAGATTATTAACTTCTACAAAACTGAAACAGATGTGTGTCTTAGTATGCCATTAAATTTATGATTTACATAGAACTCTTACATAGAGCTGAGCAGAGGCCAATGATTCTAATTTGCTCTAGATTTACAATAACCTGATCTGGTTTTTGTAAGTATTGAAACACTTTAAACAAAATTAGAAAGCAGTTGGTGCTTTGTGTGATTAAAGATGCAATTCCCTTTGGAGTAATGAGAAAAGTTAGAACATGTTTCTTTCTTTATGGATGTTTCCATTATAAACACGAGTGCTATACATTAGGTATTTTTTGTTATTATGATTTTCTTGTTTTTAATTATAAAATAAACCAATTGAATTTCACTGGAGTCCCAATTTGAAACTATGCCAAAATTTAGCTGAAGAATGTGTACTGAGCTCCATAAAAATCCTTAAAATTTTTCCCAGGGTCTTAAGGTCTTGTTATAAAAATACTAGTTCACCATAATTTTCTAGAGCAAAATATCTTTCTAATTAAGACCTACACAGCTAAAAAGACTTGAGTGCTAAATACATTTCAAACCATTGAAAACATACATAAAATTCCTCAGGACTAATTATTATGGGTTCATATAAATTACAAACAGAAAAAAAAAACATTTCTTTTATCTTATTACACAAATGATAACATTTACAGCACTGTTATTTAAACCTCCTTCTACTTGCTTGGTGAATTACAACCCTGATCAGCTCCTAAAAATCAAATTCATAAAAATACTTTATTTTAAACACTGAACACTGTTTCCTTAAAAATCAGTCAGAACTGTTTATATGCATATTATTGTAAGCACTTGTGTGTATATTTACGTATATGGAAAATAAGTACATGCAGAAGTATTAATTCATTAAAAGTTTATCTCTCATAAAACCTTTATTAGCCCTTGAAGTCTTTGCCACTTCGTATAAAATGATTTATCTTTTGAATAACAAGGTTCCATTAATCTGTTTGACAAAGGAATTTTTAAATCATGTAAATAATTTATGTGAATGAATTATTTAAATTCTGTAAAGTCTATATATATGCACGTGTATATGTATATATCTGGGTCTATATGTTTGTGTTCTGGCACGCTCTCACAGAAGACACACAAAATAGAATTCAGAATACATTGTCCTTGACACTACCAGTGGGACTCGGTGTTGCTGCTGCTGTGGTCTTGGATCACCCACTGACTGCACAGGATCCCTGTCAGAGGGCCATTTGTGCTACATTTGGCATAACCGGGTGATTTAATGTCAAAGGAACGTGCACATTCTTTTCTAAACTCATCTTTAATTTTGCATTTTTAACGAGATTGTAGGCTGAAATAATTTTCAAAATGTAAGGATAATAAAGGCAATTATTCAGGACTCCTAGAAAACCTGCTTTCCTCAAGTCAGTGCTCTAGGTGCTACTGCAAAGTGGTAAACATATACTCTCCCCAGAAAAATAAATCATCTGTGGAAGCAGAGGGCAAATACGCATGGAAAGTAAGAACTATACACAAAAGTTTATAAGCAAACACACAAAACTAATTAGGACATAAAGATTTATATAATGTGCTTAATATGCATGGCATTCGGGAATTTTAACTATATAGTATTTCTTCACAGACTATTGCTTTGCAAGGTTTTCTCTCAAATAGATCTTATTGTTCTTTTTTATCCCCATGAAGATTCATTATTATTCATAAAAAACAATGAAAATTATTGAATAATCCCCCAACGTTGGTAAAGTTATTGAATAAGTTATGATGATGACAGGTTGTCATTAATTTTATTTTTACACATGCCATATATGTATATATATATAGTTCTTACCCTCTAGTCTTTCGTTTGGACAATTTTTCCTTTGGGTTACGATTCCCTTCTCCATTACATTAGGTTTTGGTGGATTCATTCAGGTTTTATTTTAATTGTGTGATCCATCCTTTCAACAAATTATTTTAGCTTTAATTGTATGCATATTAAAATCTCAATCCGTTTGTGGTATTTACACTATACCATGTGATACCCATTACCCATCAGATTCAAACCTTAGTAAGGAAGCATGAGAGGCCCTCAACAGTCTAATATAGCCTTTGAAGGTCCCTGATATGCCAAAGTAGCATCATGAACTCTTGGGAAGACAGTAGTCCTTCTTTAAAAAGCTCCAGATACCTGAAACTCCTTTCTGGAACTTTCTTTCTGGAAGCTCCTCTCTCCCTGCTGACATGGCCCCCAAATAGCTATAAGTGGTCTGACTCAAGAAATGATATTACACTGCTCAGAATGGCATGCACCCATCAGACAAAATAAATTTGGAAACACTTCACCTTCTCTCAGCGTTTTGAAGAACAGAGGCCTATTTAGTGTTTACAAAGGGCCTGAGTGGTAGTTGTGGAAAAGTCCTTATGGAATAAATAAATTAGGGTCCTATAATAATGCACAGTATTTTACTATTTAGTTCAATGATAAGGCTACTTGCTTTCCAATTATTGTAACACATTGGATATGACAAGCCAAATAACCTAAAAAATTATATGCAAATATATTTATCACAAGTGTAAATATAAATGCTTATATAAATTTACTTATTAACAAGTTTGGTTAGGCAAGCTACTGAAATATTTTCATAGGCCACATGTAAATATTTTAATATTCACACAAATTAAGTGATTACAATGAAAATTTGAGTGTTTTCCATTCCAAAAAATTAATTTAATAATACTGTTTTTATGTGTGCTTTCAAGTAAATAGAAATGGAAATATAGACAAATTGTTCAAGGAGTTTCTAGCACTATGAATTGCCTCATTGAGTGTGTGTGTGTGTGTGTGTGTGTGTAAGATGGGAATAACTCAAGGAAGGCGGAAATTAATTTGAGGTTTTGAATTCCGAGAAGTTGAAAAGTGACTGACCCATTTTACATAGAACAGTCCTTCTCCCTTCTACTTTTCCATCCCAACTTAAATAAGATAAAGATGTGTCTAGGGAACCTCAGAAATTAGAATCAATGGGACTTACATGAAGCTTTTCAAGGATTATAATTTGCACCCTGGTACTTTGGTTTTATTCAAAGGCAAAACATCTGACACTTTATACATTATGGTAAAAAGTATCATACTTTCATCTTACCTCATGTATGATTCACTAAGCACTCAAAGACTAGAACCCTACATCCAAGAGCCATAAAGGATTTTAACTAAGTTTTTTCCTGTCAAATCATTAGCAAATTTTAGTTTGTATTTTCTTATGGAGTAAATTAATTAATCAAAATTTCCAAGGAAGATGTTCTGATTTCCTGTTGATACTTTAAGTGCTTTTTCTAAAATTTAAATTCCTATGTTTTTAAAAATATTTACAAAAGATGTTAGTATAGCACTTTGCTATCTAAGAAAATAATACTAAATATCATTTTATCTTTCTTTGATGACATAGAATATCTCAGTGTTGAAGGACTATCAAAATTAACATTCATTATCATAACACATTAGACATCATTGTATTTATTGATTTATTCCTCCCCCACAAGACAACAGCTCCTTAAAATCTCACTAAAATTCATATGCCCTGCTCTCAGCACAGTTTACAATAGAGGTCACAAACTGCTGGCCTGTATAAAATCTAGCCAACAAATTTAATTTACTGGCCCCATAGGTGGGTCCCACATTGTATTTTTTTTTAGTTTACTATTTGTCAACTTTTAAAAATTAGGAGGTTTCAATTAAAATAGAGATTTACAGCTTTTAGAAAAAAAATGGGATGATGTGGCAACATTTTGTGTACATGACCTCATAACAACATTTAGCAGGAGACACCTTCCTTTTTAAACGAAACATGCACTCACTGACTCACCCACATTCGCCACCATGCCCTATTTACTACCCCTTCACAACCAAGGCAACTTATCTTGTACAGTGAATCGCCCAATTTGTGATGTTTTATGTTCTACTTTAACAGTGGCCTTCACGGAAAGTGAAATGTATCTTCACTTTTATCTCTATAAAGTCTGAAATAGATAAGAGGAATACGTAATGCAACCAACTCCTAACTGCCCTTCACTCACTAACTTTCTTTTGCTCGCTTCTATGAATATTTAAATCTTTGAGTGCCAAAGGTCAGTACTGTGTATATGAACGCACGCGTGACTTATGCTGTCAATATTCATTGTACCAGTAAGATGTGAAGAAATGCATTGAATTGTAGTAATTATGCTTTACTGTGTCCAAATGATTTGCATATAAACTATTTCATTTGTGCACTTACTACATAACTCAATATTTAAGTTATAGTACCCCTGTTATTCTTACTCATTGGCTTAATCCTCTATTTATATTCACATTTACCAGTTTTCTCTTTTTCTTCCCACTTGACACCACTTTTCAACAGTTATTTACTCTTGCCTTCTTTTCTTTCTGTCAGTTTCTCGACATGGTAAGATACCTCAGCAGTAACAAATCATGACTTTGATTATTTTTGTATCACCTAAAACCCCATAATATAGTTCACCAAGGGAAGCAAATGAAAGGTTCAGTCTTCTTCGGCCTTATAAACAAATGTGAGCAAACACCCTTTCAAGGATTAATACCCTAGTTTAAAGGCTATTAGTTAAACAAATAATTAAGACATGCTTGTATAGCAGAAACAGCTAAACATAAAATGCTGTAAGGCAAACAGGCAAAGCCTTTACTAAAAAGTACTAGAAGTAACTGATGGTCTCAGATATGTTCAAAAATACTCTTTCTTAAGATTATACTTTTCAAAGGGAGTATTTACTTAGAATTGAAATCACTGACTGAAACTGAGTTAGGAACATCGTTTTTACTATCCCAAATCCATGCTGAGTCTCTTATTTGTATTATCATTGTTCCTAATTTGATTTTATATGTTATATTTTCATATACAAAATTTTTATATGATTAGAGGTCAAAACATTTTTCCATGGAAGATAACTCTGTCTTACATAATGTGATCATAATGACTACCTCACAAAGAATCACCTATATTAAACATGCTAGTTTTAAAAAATTCTTATGTTACAGTGTTTGCAAAATATCCTTTATATCTTTTAAAAATCTTGAATAGTACATATTTTCTGAAGAGACTGTGCTTATTTTTAAAATATATTTTTATTGATTTCAGAGAGGAAGGGAGAGGGAGAGAAAGAGAGAGAAACATCAATGATGAGTGAGAATCACTGATCAGTTGCTTCCTTTATGACCCCTACCAAGGGTCAAGCCCCCAACCCCAGCATGTGTCCTGACCAGGAGTTGAACTGTGACCTCCTGTTTCATCCTGGTTCATAGGTCGACGCTCAACCACTGAGCCATACTGGTCAGGCCCGTTTGTACTTAATGTGGTAATCTTATGGAAATACTGTTCTCCTTATTTACCAGTTTTACAAAACTTTTAACTCACTGTTCTTTTCAGAACACACAAACACCTGCCTAATTTGTTAAAGAATTATCTAAGCAACTTCACCATTAAAACTTTATTAGAACAGCTCAGCTCTGGCCTGTGTGGCTCAGCTGGTTGAGCAGCACCCTAAGCACCAAATGGTCTCCGGTTGGATTCCTGGCAGGGCACATGCCCGATTCGGCCGATCCCAATAGGGAATGTGCAGGAGGCAGACGACCAATAATCAATGTTTCTATCTCTCTCCCTCTCCCTTCCCCTTTTTCTAAAATCAACAAAATCATATTTAAAGAAACTTTATTAGAACAATTATGTCTGTCAACTGTTGGGATAGCCTCCATTTAAAAGAAAACATCACAAATAATTTCCCAAGTAACCTAGAAACACGTTGGCATAAATGAGTGGATCCTCTTCATGTTAGAAGTGTCTTTCCTAGTTTTCATAAGCAAGGCTCCTCTAAATGACAAAAATAAAACCAAGCTTCTAGTAACCGTAGTATTTATTTTTAAAAAGTTGTGTCTTCTCTCCCTTTTCCCTTTCCTGCCAAATAGTAAGGTAAAAGATTGAATACAAAAATTGGGGATAATTAATTTGGCCAATTAACTTAGTTCCATGTCCATACAAAAATATGAAACATTCTTATTATATGAAATATGAAACATACTTTGAACAGAACACATACATTGAGAAGTGAAATTCCTTTTCTTGATGCTTAATAAGCATCCAATGAAGCTATACCTAGCTGAAATCATTTATATTCACTTCTGACTTAAAATTCTGCGATTTGGTACAGTTGAGAATTTGGTAAATACCATTTTAAATCACTTTGCTCTGCAAAAGGTTTTGAAGCAACACCACTGAAGCACATGACATATTCTTTCAAAAAAGCCACAGATGTTACTTTTTAAAAATTAAAACTATATTGAAGATTAGCCTTTTCTTTTCCCTTACCTTGGAAAAAGAACTGTTGAATAGATCTGAAAAGGCCCTCATAAAGTAAAGTGTAACTTCATTTAACTTTGGTTCATGTTAAGTTTAAGATGTCTACGTTTTTTGTTTTATTTTGTTTTTTTTAGAAAAGCAACATAATTTAAAAGGTTAGAATTTGGACCAGACCACCTGGGTTCAGACCTGAACTCCACCATTTTTAAGCTGTGTGTCCTTAAGCTTATCTTTAAATTAATTGTTACTTTCTTTCTTCACTTATAAATGGGGATACTAATTACACATATTTTATAGTGTTTTTGTGAGGGTTGTATGAATCAGTACAGGTAGTACCTGGCACATAATAAGTCTTTAAATATTTGCTATTATTTTGGTACCATTAATAAAATAGTTAACAATTCTTTAAAATACTGCTGAATAAATGCCCAAAATTGTACGAGCTAATGTGGAACAATTTTGAATATTCTTACATATTGGATTATATTATAGCAAAGAAATTTCAAAGTACATTTTGAAATATACAGCTTTATATTGATGACATAAAAATGTGTTAATTACTTGTATGCCAGTGTTGTTGCTGGTATTTTTGACTGTCTTATTTTAAGTTAGCAATTTGAAGAGTCCACTCACTGTTATTATATTCACAGCTTATGATTTTAATTCCCTTTTAATCCAAAGTACTTAGTTTTTCTTAAATCCATAACATTAGAAGAATATATGTTAAACATATTATATTCTGAAAGAGCTAAACAAAATTAAAGACTGTTATTCAATAGGCACACTAGCTTCTATTTATTATTTTTTAACCTTCACATTCGAAAGAGAATTTAAGGGCGTTTATAAACAAATAATAATAGAAGTAATAAGAGTAATGAAGAATGGTCAGGCAAAGAGAGAATTTGAAGAGTGGGAAAGCAGGAAAAGTTCATACAGGCACTGAATGCATGCCAGCCCTTAGTCTAAGAGCCACACAAAGAGAAAGGCTGTAACAAGTTTCCCAACGCTGGCAGTAGTGTCCCTGGCAGCTGTGTGGCCCAGAGGGAACCAGAGGAAGAAAGAAGCCAAGCCCAGCAAATGCTTGACCTAATGATGAGACCAGAGAGAACCCTTGACTAAATGGTGAAGCTGGTCAATGCTTGTCCTCCAACCCCTTCTCCCCTGCTGTCTGTCCTCTACCCTGCCTTGTCCAGTTCTGAAGTTGATACGGTGACAAAATATCCTCCGCAACAGAAATATCCATCCTTTTCTCAGAAGTTCCAAAGCAACAAAACCTCCCAAAAGGTTAATTTAACTCTTTTTCTAGGCTAAGTTACCAGGGGAATTCTATACATACTTCCAATGGCTCATTCTGGCAGATTCTTAATAGGAAGGAAGGCATCCAAATCTCTTGAAGATTTGGGGACATCGGGAGAGAAAGCTAGGTAACCTTGGTAGCGTGTTCCTCATTTCCAGTGCCAACTGCTGGGAAACATTGCCTTAGCCGTGGTCGGCAAACTGCGGCTCGCGAGCCACATGCGGCTCTTTGGCCCCTTGAGTGTGGCTCTTCCTAAACCTTAGCAGTACCCTAATTAAGTTAATAACAATGTACCTACCTATATGTTTTAAGTTTAAGAAATTTGGCTCTCAAAAGAAATTTCAATCGTTGTACTGTTGATATTTGGCTCTGTTGACCAATGAGTTTGCTGACCACTTTAGTAAAGCAAATGATACATTATAACTAAATTTAATGAATTAACCTTTCCTAGCAGGAAAAATTATGACCTCAGAGGAGAAATAATGTCCCCAGTGGGTGTAACTAAGATATACTACCAGTTAGCTAACAGCTGGGTTCTAACTCAGGAAATAGTTGACAATTAATTTTTTAAGAATATTCATTTTACTGTAGACCACAGGATGAATTTTTGTGTTGGAAATTCTTCCTTCATTAATATATTGTATTAGTGGAATATACTTGACCTTTTAGGTTATTTGGGGATACATCTTCTTGGATTTGCTTTTGTTGTTTGTTTGTTTTTAGTGGATTTTATTCACGAGGAAGAGGGGATCAGGATAGGGGATGAACATTAATCCAGCCCCATCTATGTGTCAGATATCATGAGGACATTTTAATGTTATTTTATTTTAGGGTTGGCATTCAGCTGGCACGCACTGGCAAGGCTTGCTGATAGTTTATGACCAGCATCTGTTCTGATCTATTGGTGCCCAAGCCCAACCGTTTACACATTACTAAATATTTTAGTGTTACTCCTACTATATTTCATCTTCAAAATAAACCTCCAGGAAGGCGAGAAGGCAGGGATACTAATGAGAGACCCCTGGCCCTGACTTTGCCTGCTCCTCCCCATCCTGCCTAGAGGAGGTTTCCTTGCTTGTGCTAATTTGGTTCTAGAACTGAGAGAGCCCGATGTTTGTAAGCATTTTTTTTTTCTTACATGGAAGTGCCTGGGCCATAAGTATAAATTCGTCTAGAGGTTGTTTTAAAAATTGTGTTTTTCAACGCTGGCAGTAGTGTCACTGGCAGCTGTGTGGCCCATAGGGAACCAGAGGAAGAGAGAAGCCAAGCCAAGGTACACTGTGTCTGTGTGCACCTGCTCCCGATACAAATGGCCACCTGGATCCAGATGGATTCCACTTTGCTATTCTTGGCTAACCACACTGGGAAATGGCAGGTGTGCATGTAATAGCTTCCTGCCCATCTATAACCAACCTGAGGTGCCCTAAGTCCTGTGATAAGTGAGGAAATCGTGACAAAGAAAGGTTAACTTTCCTAAGGTGCCTAATGGTAAAAGGAGAATTAGAAGATGTGTCTTGGAGACTCTAAAAACTACACATCTTGTTTCAACTTTCTTTTAGCTAAAAAGCATTTTCCTCTGAAAACATTCTTAGATGTCAGAGCGCTATATTAAAAAGAAACATGTATATCTGCTCAGATTATAGCAAGACCGAGGCCAGGAGTTCACTACTCACTACTTTTAACAGCTCCTAAAGCACCTCTAGAAAATTCAGTGTTGTGCTCTTAAGGGCAGAGTTGGAAAAACATTGACTTACAAAATGCTGCCACGCTCAGACCCATTCGGTATTGTTCACCTTGGTAAATAATTCATTCAACAAACACACTGTGTGGCTACTGAGTGCCAGACAAAGATAAACAAACAGTCTCTGCCATCAAGAAGCTCATAGTCAGAGGAAGGAGAAAAATACAGAAAATACAGAAAATCAGAACAACCAGTGATACTGAGACTTTCAATCTCAATTCTCACAGCTGTGGAGATAGGGATGTTCAGCCCCTTAAACAGACCAGAGAACTAAAATCAGAGAAAGAATGTCATGCTTCCCTTGAGGGACAAAATACGGGGAGATTACCATCCTGGTCTCAGTGATGCCAAAACTCCCCTCTTTCGTCTGTGTGATGCAGCCTACAATTTGTTTACATCTTTAGCAAAGTAAGCACATTTTACCACAGACTTAAACTTGCAATGCAAATTACTTAAGTAAGAAGCGAGAAAAGCCCAGAGAAACCTACAGATTAAGTCATTAAAATCATCATTGTAATAATACCACCTTACACAACCACTATTATTACATACCTATTATCGCTCCCTTCTCACAACTACATGAAGCACGGAAAGGGTAGATAATATTATCTGGGTTTCACAGAAGTGGAAAGTAAGTCTCTGGGCTAATCATGGAAGGGGAGAAATTTACTGGCCTAAGGGAGGGAAACAACCTTTTTTTGCAATGAGTGTCCCTAACTAGCTGTTTTACTGTGGGCAAGTCCACTCACCTTCTTAGGCCACAATTTGCTCATTATTAGAAGTATAGGATTACAGATCTTTTGTCCTCAAATTAAGGACCTGTTAGAGTTATTTTTTAAATATATATTTTATTGATTTCAGAAAGGAAGGGAGAGGGAGAGAGAGATGGAAACATCAATGATGAGAGAGAATCATTGATCAGCTACTTCCTGCATGCCCCACACTGGGGATTGAGCCTGCAACCCGGGCACGTGCCCTGACTGGGAATGGAACCACCACTGACAGCAGGTTGAATCACAGGTTGATGCTCAACCACTGGGCCACACCAGCTGGGTAAGAGTCCATTAGTTTTGATGTGATCAATCTGCAAGCTAGTATGTAGCTTGGTCAGGAATAGAATCCACCTGCTATTCCACAGTGTTCTAGGATTTCATGCTGCTTCTTAATAGTAAGCTGAAGGGAAACTTCCTGGTTTCCTGGGCATAGTTTGGTCAGATCAACAATTTAAATCCAATCTCCATTAAGTTATAAGTAGGCCACGCCAGTGAAAAGGTAGGTAAGTAGCCCGTGCTGCTTAGAAGCTGTGAACCTACATGTAAATGGGAGAACCTGCGGGTGGAGGAACACTGGAGACAAATCTAGAGGAACATACGTTGAGAGGCAGAGAAGTGGTAGCACCACGTGACTGCATTACAAAGTTCCTGCCAGAGGATGCGTTTCCAATGCAGACCACAAAATTATCAAGACGCAGCACCATATCTTCGTGTTAGGGACTTTCGTTTTGAAGTATTTGCAGAAACTTCCATTCCTCAAAAGCAAAACACTGACAATGTCTTGACCAGCTTTGCTGATCATTTCATTTCCCAGAAGGCAGAGTAAGCAGTAAGGGGAACTCCTACTCTGGACCCAATTCTGACAGAAACCAGTAGGTAAAATGAAAATGATTAGAACCTTGGGGAAAAGCAGGCGTGCACTCTTGGAGTGTGATTTAAGCTGAGTTCTGCCTATGCAAACACAAATGATTCTAATGAGCAAGAAAGTGGGAAGGGAACCGAAGAAGCCAGTGGGCTGCACAGGGCTCTCCCGGCAGGCTCTGGATTTAA
Organism: Myotis davidii; assembly: GCF_000327345.1. Classification (NCBI taxonomy): domain Eukaryota; kingdom Metazoa; phylum Chordata; class Mammalia; order Chiroptera; family Vespertilionidae; genus Myotis; species Myotis davidii. The sequence continues at coordinate 1,568,826 of NW_006300036.1, read as the reverse complement.
AACAGCGTGCGCCGAAGATGGCAAAGGGGGACACATAATCAAGCACAAATATATGAAGGTAGCAAAGACCTATAAAAATAACACCAGCAGGACTCTAGTACAAGCTGGGGCTTGTGAAAGATGCTAAGAACAACCAAAAATGATTTCCTTAGCATGAAATGAGGAAGAAGATCAATACAGGAATAAGCCCAGTTTTTAAATTGAAAACACAAAATTCATCCATGAAAGAGAGAAAGCAAAACGTCTTTACTCCTTTATGTTTCTTCCCTGTTGGCTCATTAATACCTCTGCTCGCATGTCATCTCTTCAGAGAGGACCCTAACCGCCTTCTCTGAAATAATTCTCTCTGACATTCTCTAACCTTTATGCTTTTTTATTCTCCAAATCACTGGCTGCCATTACTTTATATACTTAAATTTTTCGTTCTCCTATATTGAGGTACAAGCTTTATGAGTTCAGGGAATTTGATTTGTTTGGTAGTGTATCTCTAGGCCTTGTCTGTACCAAACACTACTCAATGAATATTTGTTGAATGAATGAGTGAAGTCAAGACTATTAGACATTGGTTAAAAATTGAAAGCCAAAATAGGTAAAGGGTTATAATATAGGTAACATTTATTGAGGACCTAGTAGGTATCATGCATTAAGTATTTATATGCATTCACACATTCAATCATTATAGCAACCCTATAAAACATGCATTATTATCTGGTTAAATCATCTGTTGCACATCATACAACTAGAGAAGTGTAGAATTAGGATTTTAGCCAACATAGTTAAGTCCATAGCCTGAGTACTTCCGCTGTATGCTATCCTGGGAGAAACTGACTGTTCTAGCTATCAGTATATTTCTTGACCTCTATGAATTACTACCAGAGACCTTCTAAATGAGACTATGAAGTATGTACTGATTATCTTTGAGAAATGAAGGAGCGGGGATATGAGATGAATACTTTACTGTAAACAAAATTGCAGATTCTTCAATGAAACTGATGTTGCTGGGGTGAGGGTGGGGTTAGCCTAGATTATATTTATAAAAGACTATTTTGTGCACATTAAAAATGATTATTAGGAAAAGTATAAGATCAGTAAAATAAGTTATTCAACTCAATCACATAGATTTGATTCTGTAAAGTTAATAAACCAGTATATCAGGGCAATAGATGTATTTGGATTCTAGCAAATCATTTAATACAATCTTTCGTTATATACTTGTGGGCCAGATAGAGAAATAACCAATTTAGGGATAGTACTATTATGTGTTTTCATAACTGGCTGAATGAGTGCACCCAATGGCAATGTTAATGAGTCTGTCAGCCTGGAGAAAGGTTTTAAAAGTGATACACCACAGGCCTTTGTCCTTGGCCATGTATGGTGTGAACATATTTATCAATGAATGAGATGTAGCGATAAGAAGGCATGCCTATTTAAAAATGGCTACATGCAGTAGGAGTGGTGAGTAAATAAATACATTGGATTATAAGATCTGGATCTAAAAGCTCTTAACAACTAAAACATGGACAAAATCTAACAATACATGATTTGGTTGGAATAATTGTGAGGTCCAAAACATCAACTGCCCAAATTTGATTTGAGGGATATGTGACTTAGCAACAATACTCATGGGGAAAAAAGAGTAGCTTTAGTTGGCAGTGAATTAATGGTAGGACATGGTTTGAAGAAGAAGAAGGAGGAAGAGATGGAGGGGGAGGAGGAAAAAAAGGAGAAAAAGAGGAAGGAAAAGAGAAGAAGAGGAAGAAGAGAAGCAGAAGCTGAGGCAGGGACAGGAGAAGGAGCAGGAGGGAGAGGAATGAAGGGGGTGGGGAGGGGGAGGGAGAAGAAAAATCATACTTTAAGCTGCATTAATAACTTTAGGATTGCATAGGTTAATGGAGGACATAATCTGACTTTATTTTAAGTTGTTTCAATGATCATATTCAGTTCTGAGAACAGCGTTTTAAGGAAGCTACGAATGGAAAGATTACAAAACTTTCAGTATTGAGCAGCCTGCATGGGAAAGGAACTTAAAAAAACAACAAAGGTTTTTTTCCCCGTATGAGAAAAGTTTGAAAGAATTGAGGAACCTTAGCCTGAACATTGTTATATTTGATAACTATATCAGAATAGTATAAACATAAAAATAACAGTTTTAATTATTATTTAGCATTTACTATTTACTAGCAAGGTGATAAACATTTTACATTGATTAATGTGAGCCACGACTGCAAGAAGTGGGTTCTGGTTACAGATTAGAAAATTGAGGCTGAACGAGACTAAGTAACACGTCCAAGGCAATAAAAGCTGACAAGTAACAATGCTTGACTTTGAACTCAGGTCTGTCTTCTTCAGTGCCTGCCCATGAATCCTCTACAGCAGATTCCCCTCACTAGAAGGAAACAAGATTATGTTGTGTGTGTGTGTGTGTGTGTGTGTGCGCGCTTGATATATGTGGTGATGAATAATGTAAAATAATAGTGAATCTAAACTGTTTAAAGTACAAAATCTAGAAAGAGATATAGAAAAGTGTTAAGTGTGGTTGCCTTGGGCACTGGAAATATGGCTATTTCCTTCTTCTACCTACTTCTTCCAAGTTCCCAAATCTCCTTGACTAAAAGTTAATAAAAGTCTCACCTGTTTTTTTGGAGTTAAAAACTAAGTGGGAGAGGGATTGACTTTATTCCAAGTGGCCCAAAGGAGCTGGATTAAGATGCGTTTGATGTGTGATGAGGCACATTTCCATTTAAAAACAGAGCCCCTTGTAGTCAGAATTTTTCAAATATACAAAATCTGGATAGAACAAACACGAGCTTGCTGTGCCTGGAGATGCTAACCAAGTTTGGAAACGCTAAAATCTTGTTGTACTATGTGGCCAAAATTATAATCCAAAGACTCCACAACGTTAGAAATATGAGCCGGGAAGAAATAACCCAAGGACTAGGTGGCTGGCTAGGATTGCATAGGTTAATGGAGGACATAATCTGACTTTATTTTAAGTTGTTTCAATGATCATATTCAGTTCTGAGAACAGCGTTTTAAAGAAGCTATGAATGGAAAGATTACAAAACTTTCAGTATTGAGCAGCCTGCATGGGAAAGGAACTTAAAAAAAAACATAGGTTTTTTTCTCATATGAGAAAAGACTGAAAGAAAGGGCTGGTATATCACTTCAAGCTGAGCCCTTTCAGTCTGCTTAAGGGGCCTTGTCTTATAAGTACTTTTAATAAAATATTTGTATAGTGCGTACCTGAGTGTATACATTTCGAACAGGAAAAGGAGACCATGGATCATATTTAGTTTTTCTAACAGCCTTTTACAAAGTATGCACAGAGAGCAAAGACTCTACTGAAAGAGGTCATGCTCATTTGTTTATTCGAGTGTCAGGGTCCTTCTGGCTGTTGACAACTGAGCACAGAATAAGTAAGTGGTCCCTCCAGGAAGTGGCATTTGGGCAAGACCTCTACTCACACACTCTACCGCTCTGCTTCCATTCCAGGCTTGTGGAGGCATCCTACTTATTATGTTTTTTTAAACTAGGAGTTTCTTTGGCTAAACTGAAAACTTCAAAAATTCAGGAATCATGTCATGTTTTAATCTTCCTATCTATATATATAAAACCCTAAGCAACCAGATGACTGGCCGGTAGCTATGATGCACACTGACCACCAGAGGGCAGATGCCCAATGCAGGAGCTGCCCCCCGGTAGTCTGTGCGCTCGCACAGGGGGAGCGCCACTTAGCTGACCAATGGGCACCAGATGCCTGGCTCATGGCTGGTGAGCGCAGCTGTGGCAGCACAAGCCTCTCCCGCAGATACTCCCTCTGCACCACCCCCCTCCTCCAACCTCCCCCAGCCCAGCTGCAGCGGCTGCAGAAGTCCACTGATCCCGCAGGCCAGGCCGAGGGACCCCACCAGTGCAGGAAGCCATGCACCAGGACTCTAGTATTATATAATGCTTGATATAATAGACACAAAGCAAATACTGGCTGGATCAATTAGTTTGGCAAGTTTTCCTTTTGTTATCAACTATGGTTGGAAAAGCACCTTTGATATCAAATATAGACTAACAGCAGAGTTTCTCTCTAAGGATTGCCATCATTTGTTATTTTTTCTAGGGTTGTTATTTATGTTTCCTATCTATGCGTAGATACAAAGACCCAGTGCTTCAGCCTCGAAGCCTTTTTTCTTTAAAGTAGAAGAGCAGTATTATTTTTATTTTCAAGGTATAAAGCTGTCAATTTTTTGGCAAGTGATGAGTATATAAAATCGAATTTATAATATTAAGGATTATAGTAGAATTTGAGATGTTACATCCTTCTTTTTTAAGGTGAATTCTAAACCCCCTTTTACTTGTGCTCCTACCACACAGTCAGTATCAGTATGTATAGGGCCAGGCCACAGATCACTACAAGAGAAGTAAATGCTTCCGCCAGTCCTTTCTCACAGCTGGAGGCAGTAGTGAGAGGAATGTCCCTGTGCTGAAACACTTCACATATAGTGAACAGATAGGATAGGCTTCATTTATTTCTACTATTATACATATTGAAGTGTCTTTATGGTATTTTTGTAGCTTCTCAAAAGACAGACATATTGTAACATAAAATAGATGTGGACCTTTGACAAAAACATTCTTGAAATACACTGTGAATGTAAAAGACTCACAACTTCAAAAGAGTGCAATTAGATTTATTATTCCCAAAACACTGTGATCACGGAAGGCAAGTAAGAAATGTGCACAAAAAGCTAAAGTCAGAAGTTTTGGGTAACCTGTCACATGACCTTTAATAAAAAGATGGTCAAATTAAAGCAACAGATGTCCACTATTCATAAGATCAACTTAGGAACCTATTGGAAATACCAATTTCTAGCCTACCTGCCTGTAGATTCTTATTCAACAGATATGGTCTAGAGGCCCAGTGGTCAGCAAACTCATTAGTCAACAGAGCCAAATATCAACAGTATAACGATTGAAATTTCTTTTGAGAGCCAAATTTTTTAAACTTAAGCTATATAGGTAGGTACATTGCTATTAACTTAATTAGGGTACTCCTAAGGCTTAGGAAGAACCACACTCAAGGGACCAAAGAGCCGCAGTTTGCCGACCACGGGTCTAGATCAGTGGTTCTCAACCGTAGCTGCACATTAGAATCACCTGGGAATCTTTTTAAAATCTTGATTTCTGGGCCTCATCCTCCAGAAATTCTGTTTCTTTGTTATGGGGTGAGGCCACAACATTAGTAACAAAGAAACAGAATTTCCGGAGGATGAGGCCCAGAAATCAGGATTTTAAAAAGATTCCCAGGTGATTCTAATGTGCAGCCAAGGTTGAGAACCACTGCTCTAGAACCTGAAGATCTGGAATTAAACATATGCCACTCAAAAATTCCGGTGCACAGCCAGGCTTAGGAACCATGGACCGTGCACTGGGGATAAGAAGAGCGGACAGAAGACTTTGTCGTCAACAAATTCACAATCAAGTGGCAGGACCATGAATACTTGATTTAGAATATGGAAAGCTGATGGTTGGTTACTGGTATATTTCAAGCAAGGAGAGCAAAGCCTAAACTAAGGTAGTAATGCTGGGAACAGAGAGTAAAGCAGATATGTGGGAGACATTTTGTGGGTAGATTGGACAGACAGGGTTGTTTCTTCTACGAACTCTCTTCCTAGCTTATAGATGATGGTCTTAACCCTCTATCTTTACATGGTCTTCCTCTGTGTGTATCTGTTCTAATATCTTCTTCTTTTTGAAAAATTTTAAATTTTTTCAATTATAGTTTACATTCATGATTATTTTGTATTAGTTTCAGGTTGTCTTAATCTCTTATAAGGGACACCAGCCATATAGGATTAGTCTCACTCCAATGATCTTGTTTAACCTTAAATATTATTTGCAACTATAGTCATATTCTGAGGTTTGGGGGTTTGGACTTTGACACATGTATTTGGGGGGCGGAAGGGGGACCCAACTCAGTCCATAATACCTAACTAGTAAATAAATTAAAATGGACCAGCCAGGTCCTTAACAGAGCATGAAATGCTCCCTAATTTTTATATTCTTCCCTTAACTTTCAGCTCCTTCCTCTTTTGTTCAGGTTATGCAAAATCTCAGGTAGAAAGTAATTGGGAAATAATATTATACCCAGGAAGGGCTTCATGCTAGAATCCCTTTAATACCAGAAGTTTAATTGTCTAAATACTAGTGGTCCTAAACCTTGTCATAAGAAATAGTCTTAGGGAATCCTTCTTACATTGACCTGCCTCGGGAATAATTCAGAAGGAAGAGGTACAATCTGGCCAAGGCAGGGCTTCAAAAGAACTTACCTGAGGACTCTTTCCAGTTTCCTTCCCATGAGGTGAAAAAGGCATTCAAGTTATTTTTCATTCATTGCCTTCTATGACTATCAGCATGCAGGGAAACCATCTCAGAATTTAATTTTATGTATAAAGTGTACTTATCAGCACCATTTTGGTTGTAAGTCACAGAAACAACTCAAATAATCAAAGGCACTTTACTGGTTCGTAGACCCCCTAGAAAGTTTAAGAACTGGAAGGAAGTTTCAGAATCAGCTTTCCTTGGGATCCGTCCACCAATACATTCTCACTAGACCTGAGATTCTATTTGTAATTCCAGTTTTAAAATGACTAGGAAGACTATGATAGGAACCATGAGAAGTTTTATTTCACATTCACTAAATGGATTTAAAAAAACATTGAAGTATCTGACAATATTAAGTGCTAACAAGAATGCACCATTATTTGAACACTTATCTTTATATTCTTGGTAGAGGGTGTCAAATGGATACTTTGTACAACAGTTAGGAATTATCTAATAAATTTGAAATTTCCCACACTCGGTGTCCAGTAATTTCATTTTCAAGTATATATTCTAGAGCAGTTTCTCAACCTCCCACAATTGACATTTCAGTTCAGATATTCTTTGCTGTGGGGGCTGTCCTGGCCTCTAGAGCATCCCTGGCCTCTACCTACTAGAAACCAGTAGCATCCCCCAAGTTTTGAAACCAAAAATATTTTCACACATTGACAAATATTCCCCGGGGAGCCAAATAGGTCTAGGTTAAGAAGCACTACCCTAGAGAAATTTTTGTACATTTCCACTTATACATGTTCAAAATGTTCATAGCAGCATGATGTGTAACAGTAAAAACCAAAAAACTGGCAGCACCCCAAACCCATCAGTGTGGAAGGAGACAAATAAATTATGTCATTGAATGGGGCACTACAAAACAGGATAAACTGAGAACTCATGGACATGGACAACAGTGTGCTCATTGCGAGGAGGGAGGGGGATAGGTGGAGGTGGAAGGGGGCATAGAGGGGATAAATGGTGATGGGAAATAAACAAACAAGCAAACAAACAAATAATAAAAAACAGTATAAATTAACGAATTATATTTATGTGCTGCAAATGGTTGAAACTCAGGAACATGACGTTGAATGGAAAAGTTACAAATACATATCTTTTAATTTACATATTATTGAAAGCATGTAAACCAAACAATAATATGTTTAGGGATTCAAATACATGAGCTAAAATTACAAGGAAAAACAAAGGATAGAGAAAATTTAGTTTTGGTTAAAAAAGGTTAAGGAATTTTAAAAGGCTACACAGAGAGCTCGAAAGGTATACAGGGAACTTGGATATCTATGATTTGTTATATCTTATGTATTTGCAATTTTATTTTTTAGCTACTAAATATTTAAAAACATTTTCCTTTAAAAATAAGAAGCAAATATTTTAACTTTAAAAATCATGTAAAAATAATTCAATAACACACCTGAAATGTCTTTTGATTTATTTCATGATTTTGATTTGTATATTTGAACTGATATGAAACGGTAATAAATCATTTGAGAAGCCAACTTTGGATATTGCTTAGGAAAGTTTGGAGGTTAAAACAAACTCTATTAACCACTCATCAAGAAAGACGTCCTATCTTCAAAGCAATGGCTACTAACAGATAACATAGAACTAACTGCTTTAAAAGCAGTGCTTTTTTTAAAAAAAAATGGATAATCTAGTGGCTGTAATCAGTGCACGAAGTGAACTCCCTCTTGTAAAAAGCCCCATCAATTGTTTTTTGCTAATTAAGATGAATATTATTCTTGTTAAATGAACCAAAAAGTTTGTTTGAAACAGGAAATCCCAACAGAGATCTATATTCTGCAAAAGTAATTGCATGCAATTTTAATTGAAGGAAAAGGAAAAGACTGTTTTTATATTTGCTTTTTTCCAAATCTTAAAAGTAATCAATCTGTTGGCTAATTAATAATGATTTAATACTGATTTAATAATGATTTAATACTATCAACTGACCTAAAAATTGACATTGGATATATTGGAAAAAGTCGTGGAATTTTAAAAAATAAATGGCAAAATAACTATTGACTACAATTAATTCCAATATTGAATTTTTGTCTTTAATGAAATTAGAACATTTTTATTAATGTTTTCAGAAGTAAAATATATTATACTAGTGGCTTGGTGCATGGATTCGTGCACACTGAAAGGAAATTAATAAGAAGAAATATTTTAACACATTGCGTTCCGCATAGAAATCTCTAAGACATACGACAGGGACCACACCTTTCTGGGCAAACTGCATGTTATTTAAATCATTATAATGCACTTTAGGTGTTGTTTTTCAATAATTATAACATTTTTATTTACAAAAACAATTAAACAATTAAAGTTCCTAGTTCTTTTTTAACGTATGGTACTGCGTAAAACATTTTCCTCTATGAACAGGGACCAAACAAGATTTAAATAAGTATCTAGATTCGCTCCTTTTTCCATGGGCGTGAAAAACGAGAACACTTGTGAGCGGTCCTTCACAGATGGCGTGCGAAACACAAGAAAACTCCTGAGGGGTACAAAATATGTTAATAAGCAAATTTTTAGCCTTTTAGATGAATTATTCCAAATGTTAAGTACTATATGGTCTGAAAATCTTAGCTAAATTTTAAGCTTTTGCCAGCCCAGTGAAGCACCCCAACTTCTCTTTCAGGCAATTGTCAGCAACACAGCAGTAAATATCAACACGAAGCACATTATTATTGTAGGTCATGCAGGGAGAACAAAGGGTATTTACTACACTTGATCTTAGCCAAAAGGCCGAGAAGCGATGACAAAGGACATTTAACTGCAACAGTGTTTGACTATATTCTGTACAACCTGAAATAATTTTCAAGGTCCACCATTTCTTACTTCTTTTTGGTCAGGTCAAGTTTCTAAGCTTTCTAAATCTCCGTTTTCTGGCTAATGAAAAGAAAATAGGATTCCACCAAGTCTCCTATCTACCTACTCCAGGACTTCTGTGAGGATAAAATGAGACGAGGCACGGGAAAATGCTTCACAGACATTTGGTTAAAGTGTACAATGTTTGCATCTGGCTATAAAGCAAGTTGTGTTCCTGGGCTGAAGAAACTCCAAGGAGGCTAGTTGCTAGGGAGAAGAAGCTGGTGTTGTTACGTGACGTCATTACCCAGCGCCCTCAGCCACCGTTTCTGGGCTGGGCTGGCTGTGGGCTGCATTTTGTGCCATGGGTCTCAGCAGCATTGGCTGCCCTTTGGTGGCGTGTGACTCCGGGACAATGGGGGGCCTGTGTCCCACGTGGGGGAAGCTGAGTGTTGCTTTGTGGGCGCCAGGTCCATGGTGCCTTTTCTCTGTAAATGGCCAATGCATGTCACGGCAGCTCCTGCATTGAGTGTCTGCCCCCTGGTGGTCAGAGTGCATCTTAGTGACCTGTCAGATGGTCGGACACGTAGCATATTAGCCTATATATATATATATATATACTAGAGGCCCGGTGCACAAAAATTTGTGCACTCAGGGGGGAGGGGGCGTCCCTCAGCCTGACCTGTGCCCTCTCGCAGTCTGGGACCCCTCAGGGGATGACCACTTGCTGGCTTAGGCCCGCTCCCTGGGGGATTTGGCCTA
>NW_006300036.1:1548242-1558721 GCF_000327345.1 Myotis davidii | reverse complement strand
GGTGCTCCAGGAGCCAGGAGTCCTCGTGGCTCTGCTGATCCCCGTGCTGGGAGGCATATTACCCTTTTACTATATAGGGTAGAGGCCTGGTGCATGGGTGGAGGCTAGCTGGCCCTGAAGGGTGTCCTGGATCAGGGTGGGGGTCCCCACGGGGGTGCCTGGCCAGTCTGGGTGAGGGGCTGAGGGCTGTTTTCAGGCCGGGACTGAAGCTCCCAACTGCTCCTTTTTTTCTTTGTTCTTTTTTATTCTGGGCCAGCTTTAGCTCTGGCTCCAGCTCTGAGGCCTCAGCTGCTGTAAGTAGGTATCTGGTTTGTTTAGGTTCTATAATCGAAACTCTGTATCAACTCCAGCTCTGAGATCCCGGGCACGCTGAAAGCAGGTTTCTGGGGTTTTGTTTAGCTTCTATATTTGTTACAATATTTCTTAAACTGCAGGTGCAGAGGCTGGCAAGGCAGGCAGGGAACGTTGGTTTCCTCCTTCACTGAAGCAAGCAAGCCTCATGTTAGTTTCAAGCTGCCTGGCCGCCAGCCTCCATCTTGGCTGGCAGTTAATATGCATATCTCACTGATTAGCCAATGGGAAGGGTAGCGGTTGTATGCCAATTACCATGTTTCTCTTTTATTAGATAGGATAGATTGTTGATTGAAGACTAGATGTTGTGACTATTCACAGAGCTATGCATTCAATCCTTGCTCATTAAATACAGCCAGAATTGGGAATGAGAGGAAATATCTATTTTGTTGAAATGCAGATTAATTATATTGAGAAAATTGTTTTATTTAAATAGTTGACATTTATCACCAATCTATTTTTAAAAACTTGGTAATGCTTAAAATTTATTGTTTTAAAGTTTAGCTTTAATAGATATATGACTACAAAATATGTATCTACATTTCAATTCCATTCATATAGTAATCCAGAATGTCTGTGTGCATAAATTTGCACACTTGCAAATCAAAAAGGCAGAGTTTGAATAGACAGATGTTTTATTTATCCAATAATTTATCATACTGATCTTGCACTGGTTATGGACAGGAGGTTAATTTTGTTAATATGCTTTCTAAAATGCTATGTCAGCGCCCTCTTAGCGCAACAGGCAGCGCGTCAGTCTCATAAAATGCTATGTTATGTTAGTTGTACTAATGGTGGTATAGAATGGATACAAAATAAAATTATGAATTTTGATTCTCCAGGGTAGCATATTAGCATCTTGGCAGCATAAAATTTTTAAAATATACATTTGTATATACAAATACATGTAGGAATTGGGTTCCTCACTCTTAGAAAAGACTAATGCTAGATTTCCTTTCATACATAATATACAGTGTTATCTCATTCAAAGCAAAGTGAGAAAATTCAGGTTAAATTTTAAGGTACATTTTAAAAATAATAATATGAAAAGAATATTATCAAAATACACAATGCAGAATCCCACTCTTACACAATATAATTTGGATGGGACTTTCAATAAAGTGAATTTTGAAAGTGAATGAAATTTACCCTTTTATTCATTAAGACCTTTCTCATTCTTATAACTCCAAATCTCGCAGTATTATCTTATTCTCTGTGTAATAAGTTTAAAGATATATCCATTTTATTGCAAAATTCTAGGGCTAGAAAGGAATTTAGATTTTATAAAAAATCTTCCAGTATAACTGCCTGATTTAACACAGAAGGAATTTTAAACCCAAGTATATGGAATATCTTACTCAAACTCGTACAACTGGTCTTTAGTCCCTCAATTTTTACCAGTGGAGAATGGGTACACAAAGACTTTAACTTTTCAATGCTCTAAGCTTTTGTAGTATCTTTTTTTAGTTTGTGAAGTAGACAATCACAAAACCAGTTCTGGAAGTGAAGATTTGGGAAGCATTAATGTGAATAGTATTTACTCCATTTTTATTATAACAATACACGTTTTCTCATGTGTGTTCAGTACTATCAACTATAGAAAGGTGTCCCTGGCCAGTTGTCTCAGTGGTTAGAGCATTCGCCTGTGCACTGAAGGTCACCAGTTTGATTCCTAGTCAAGGGCAAGAACCTCGGTTTCAGGTTCTATCCCTGGCCCCAGTTGGGGTTGGGGTATGTGCAGGAGGCAACCCATCAACGTGTCTCTCTCACATTGATATTTCTCTCTCTCTCTCTCTCTCTCTCTCTCTCTCTCTCTCTCTCTCTCTCTCCCTCTCTCTCCCCTCATCCCTCCCTTCCACTAATCGGCCTGTGCATTGAAGGTCACGGGTTTGATTCCTGATGTGTGAATTTATTTTTAAAGTTTTACTTTCATATTTTAGCCTTTTCTGGCCAGACCTTTTGTTCTTCTGAAAAAAGTTCATAAAATAACAAATTCTTATGTACTGAAAACCAATGTGAAGTTTCAGATCTTTTTATTTTAGTTTTTAAACCTTTACTTTTTCACACATACGCTTAAATCCAAGCTGCACTTTTGTATTGGGGTAAAATTAATCAAATAGCTTTACCCTCACTTTAAATATTTTATTTTTTATCAAATTAATTTTTATTTTAATCCTCACACCAGGATATTTTTCCATTGATTTTTAGAGAGAATGGAAGACAGAAGGAAAGAGAAATATTGAGAGAAATTTGGTTTCTTCCTGCCTGCACCCCAATCAGGGCCCTGGCCGGGGAGGAGCCTGTGATCAAGGTAGGTGCCCTGGACCAGTATCGAACCTTTGGTCCACAGGTCAATGTTCTATCTATTGAGCCAAACCAGCTAGGGTTAATTAATTTTTATTTTGTACTAGAGACCTGGTGTACAAATTCATCCACAGGTGGGGTGGTCCCTTGGCCATTCTGACAATTGGGGCCGATCAGGGCTGGCTGGCTGGGAGGAGAGACTGTGGGAGGTTGGCTGTGGGAGTGCACTGACCACCAGGGGGCAGCTCCTGCGTTGAGCATCTTCCCCCTGGTGGCCAGTGAACGTCACAGCAACCGGTCTACCAGTTGTTCAGTTTACCAGTCATAACAGTCACTTAGGCTTTTATATACATAGATTTTTAGTTTCTCCTGGGATTAGGTAGTGTTTTTTTAATGGTATAAGATTATTTTTATTATGAAATTGGTACAGTTTCAAATAGCATATTTCTCAAAAAGTGCTCCTGTTTTTATTATAAGCCTGATACATATTTAATCTAGGAAATTCAGAATGAAGAAGGAATGAAGAAAATTAAACTACCCATTTTCCTGCTGTTTTGTGTGATTTTGTGAATCTTTTTTTCTAAGCCTACAATATGATCCCAATATTCTCTCCCCTCAATACACAAGCACACAGGCACACAACATATAATGTCTGTATTTTGTGCCCTACTATTTTTAGTTAACATAGTACTTTTTGATGATTGATTTATTTCAAAGTGATTTTTTTTTCTACAGTGAGAAATTCCTTCTTTTATATGGAATATCTAAGAACCACTTGGAGGAAAACTTCAGAGGGGACAACTTGCTGAGCAATACCATTTTATATTGACTTTTTCCATTCAATAAGATTAATTTTATTGTTATTTGGATTGTAAAGAGATTACAGTTAGAGACTAAAATTAAACATTACCTTTTAAAGTAATAAAGCATAAAGACAACAAAACTATGTGTTTAGACAAAATCATACAGTAACTAATTTGCCTAGAAGTTATGATATATGTTCTTAGAAAAACAAATACTTTTAAAATTCACAGATGCTGCAAAGTCCCAGTCAAATATAAATGACAATCAATTTTTATGTAACATTATAAATTCCAAAGAATTCATATTCACTCACTCATTCTCAATTTGTACCACTGAAATGCTTTTTCTTTCTGCTCACAGAATGTAAACCACATTTATTTCTATATCTGTGATATTTTTAAATAACTTATTCCAGATAACAAAATATGAACTACACTATGTTCAACTGCAATCCTCCAGAGAAAGCAAAAACTCATATTCCCTTTGAAGAGCCTCTAGCATGCTTAGTGAGAATTTTGAACTGTTTATAGAATTTGAATGTAACATCTATTTACTTCAAGAGTATAAGCTACCTTATAATTATCAGATCATTCAACACATTTAACAATGATATTTCACTTTTACTATAATAATTCACTTTTTCTCATTTGTGTTCAGTACTATCAAATGTAGAAAGAGCTTTTTACTCACCATTCTGGGAAAGATGAAATTTATCATTGTGCCATAAATTCCCTGGAAAGCAAAGAAAATATTATGCATTATAACCCCATTCACAGGAATCCTAACTGCCAAATGTAATGCATCAGAAACAAAACAAAAATGAAGTAAATCTATTGCAGAAAACACAATTTAGTGTTGTAAGAATTCTTGAATCTGTATTATATGCCTTTGGACAGAGCTACTTTAGGATTAAGCAATTGTTGTGATAAGTACTTTCAAAGTCAAGAATAAAACATTTTATTTTCCACAAAACAAATCTTATAGGCTCAAGAGAATATTGTCATCAGGTGTTTTATGGGTGTGTGTGTGTGTGTGTGTGTGTGTGTGTGTGTGTTTTCCTTCTCCCCTTTGGCTCTGTAGAATTTTACATTTGATAGACATGGATCAACTGTATAGTGCCTAAATTGAGGGAAAATTGAGGGGCCGTTTACTTTCCTAAAGTCAACATAATGACCATTTTATCATTTATATGTAAGTAAATTTTCTGTTTGGAATCTTGAACTAAAAGTCTGATTTAAAAGCTGAGAAACAAAATTAGGAATGCAAGCTCTTCATTTTCCCCACTGAATAAATGATAAAGAACCATCCACTTTCTTATGATTTTCTTTTTATTATAAACAGGGTTTTAATTGCATCACATGATAAAAATTAGAAAAAAATTGTATTTTGAAATGGTATTTGTTATCATTTTTTAAATTTTATATTTACTTTCACATTTTTATTAGTACAAAATAAGCTCAAAATCTCTAATATAAAGGAATATGTCAGAGTGTAAGAAAATAATCTTTTCTTACATCCTGATAATTAATGTTAGTAAGTGTCAGTCATTTTCTGTATGTTTTTAAGTATCCTAAACTTAATTTAGAAAACACATTCTGAATTCATCTCCTTCTGCTAAAATGAGATGATGGCTAAAGAAATTTTAATAGGTAACATAAGCAGAAAAGGAATTTGCTTGAATTTTTGGATGATGATGTTTCAGATCTTTCAATATTACAAGTGAAGTATTTTGAATAAAAATTATAGTGTGTTATTGTAATTTGAAACCATTATTTCCAGGAAAGGTAATACCTCTGTAAATGACAACTGGCTAAAATTTCAAAGTATAAATATTATGTTCACAAATCTACTGACTTTTTGCTGGAGAATAAAATTATGATTTAAAGTGTATCTTAAGATTTTCACATAGAGAATATCTTATTTTTTAGATATTTTACTCTTTTAGAAACATTTGGATAGTAAATATGGAAGTTTGGAAGTTGTAATAATTTAGGATTCTCCCCACAAATGCAGTTTCTTTTAAGGAAACTATTTTTCATAGTAAATAAAAATATTAATTTATTTCAAAATTTTTACTTATTGATTTTTAATGAAATATATTTAATGGAAAAAGTTTAAACGTAGACATACTTTGTTGCATGTGGTTTTTATTCCTAATGAATTACTAATACAATTTTTGATATTATAACTCATATTTATAATTTCTAAATGGATTAAATATTTATCAAAGTATTTTAAACACTAGCTCCTGAAGAGGGCAGCACGTTCTAGATATTACTGAATTCCAACCTCAAATATGACAGCTTTGGCTTTAGTACACTTTTTTAAGAACTAGAGGGAAAAATCGGATTTTTTTTATAGATGTCTACTCCCATGATACAAATAATCCAGCAGAAAATTCTAGGCAGCTGCATCCAAGGTCAAAACTGTAGTTGATTATTAAAGGAGAACATTCAAATTAGACACCTAAAGCAATGTATTTAGAAAGGGTACAACAAAACTCTAGTAAATAGACTTTCCACGAGGAATGTGCTTTATCTTACTACTGTAGACAACTTTTCCTATTGGCAGTGCATTGACTTACAGAACTATGAAAGGGGTTAGATTTAATTATCTTCTTGCACATTTCATTTCAATTGCTATGGCAACATTAGTTGCCTCAGCAGCAATGCACGCTTTAATCAGATATTTCCTCCTCGTTTCGTTATGAGCCAAAACTGTAGTCAAATTTACAACCAAGTCCTGATGAATCTGATAACACTTCTTACAATTTATTGGGCAACTTGCCTCCACCCACACATACAAATATTTTCAGAGAGGCTTGTAGCTGTTGGGCAAGTATAAGACTTGATAAGAATACAGTATGCATTTGGAATTTCCTACTTCATTTTTTTTCTTTTGATAAATTTGCCACCTTTACTCTATTAGAAGTTTTCTAACAATTCAAAATGCACTCCAATAAGTCACTACCATGGGTCACCTGACCTCAATAGGCATAGGCAAACCAACGAGTAAAGGAAACAACTTCTAATATTCAAATATCAACCCCCAACAAGACTACTGAGTTATTTCCCTTTTATCTGAACATACTTCGGATTGATACATAGAAGAGGCCTTTTCTATTTCTTGAAAGTGGGTAAGAGAAAGAAGGATAATAACTGAAGACAGGGGGAAACCTGATTTAGGAGGACTACTATAGAGTATCAAACTTAAATGGAGGGCCAAGCATGAAAATCATTTGGTCAAGCCTCAATAATATAATTTTAATGAGAAGTAAAGGCATGATACATTAAATTGTTGATATCACCTGGGTGAATATTAACCATCTGCATTGTTGGACAAATGATCACTTTAGCATTTTGCAAAAGACTAGAGAAACTTTAGTAGGCATAAAAGAAATATTTTCTGGTTTTGAGTCTGATTTAAAGTGTTAGCAAATGATATTTTCATAAATGTTTGGAGTTTTACAAATAGTAACTATATTTTAATTTGATCCTATGTAATAAATTTTAAACTATAATTAAGAAGCAGAGATCTAAGATCTTCCTAACAATTTTAGTGGCTGCTAAAATATGGTTTTAGGCCATAAACATTTTATTCTGAAGTTGTATAGTTCTCTGGTAAGAAATTGTACACCAGTGGCTGACAGTAATATTTTAGCATGTTTTTTCAATCAACATTTGGTAGTGTTTAATAAAATTTTCATTAATGTAGGCAGCCTAAAAGATGTTTTCTGTGGCTGGATCTGCATAAAGTTACATCATATATATATACATACATATATACACATATGTATGTACGTATGTGTGTGTATATCTATATCTATATCTATATTTATATCTATATCTATATCTATATCTATCTATCTATGACTAAATAGAGCATTTAATCAAAATTTAACCAAATATAAATAAGATTATTTACAATACAGGTCTTATGTATTTTTAAATTTTAATTGGGCCGAATATTAGCAGACTATGCTCAAAATGTGGTTATTAAAAAGCTAATTTCTTGTTAATGATTAAGTTTGGAAGCCATATAACTTTAGGAATATTCTTATGTAAAGGAGACCAGTGTTTTAGAAAACTGAGATGGATGGTAGAAATCCAGATAAGTGGATTTCTATATAAAGAAAAACTTAAAATAATTCGAAATTCTTAATGGCACAAAGTATGAAGCAGCAAGTTCCTTGTCTGGGCATATTCCATGAACTATTTGCATCTGAACTCTTTATTTCCTTCTGCTTGAATTCTGGGACAACATTATAGAAAATATAGTAGAACCACTCCTCAAATTTAGATCTGGGAGTTAAGATGAGTCACTTCTTTAATGAATTTTTTCAAGTACCAGTATTTTATGTCAGTACGGAAACCTAGCCATGATCGGCAAACAGCATATTCAGCAGCAAGTTTGCAAATCCTACTCTGGAGAAACGGTCTAAATGAGAAAACCAAACAGTTCTTAGTGAAGAGTTATCTAAAACCTCCAAGGGAACATGTAAATAGTTCCTAATTGGCATTCTTTCAAGAACCTCAGTAGATGCCAGGGAGTGACTAGAGGAGAAGAATGAGTTCCCCTTTCAGTCCTGACTTGGCTCTTCTACCTAAAGCTGGGTGCTGCACCACTGCGTCGGTCAGACTGGTTCTCTCGATGAAAGGAAGATTTTGGCACTATCTTCAAACTGTATATTCACTTAATAAATATTAATTACTCAATTAAGGATCCAGAGTTTTTCTTCTGTACCCAGAGACATTAAAAGTTGAAGAGAAAATTGCACATCATGTGGGAATGCTCATCTTCAGCAAGATGGCTGAGTAAGATAAAGGAAAGTGGTAACTGCCTGGCCTGTGTTGCTCAGTGGTTAGGTGTCGACCTATGAACCAGGAGGTCAAGGCTTGACTCCCAGTCAGGGCACATGCCCAGGTTGTGGGCTTAATCCCCGGTAGGGGACATGCAGGAGGCAACCAATCAATGATTCTCTCTCATCATTGATGTTTCTATCTCTTCCTCTCCCTTCCTCTCTGAAATCAATACAAAAATAAGTATGTAAAAAAAAAAAAGCAAAGTTGTAACCAATTTGAAGTATATATGAGGAAATTACTTATTATTTGGTCAAAGTAATGTACACTTTTTGTGTGACACTGGATCCTGTGTAGTTCTAGTCTCCGTAAGTTGGAAGTAGTCTTTTTACTTTGCTTGGTTTTGAAGTTTCCGGGTGTGATATCGCTCACTAATCACAAGGAAAGGGCCAACGGGCTCAAAAAGGTCTTGCATAATATCTAACCTTAATGTACTCCAGTGCTGTTTGGAGCATGAGACCTTTTGAAGAACGCCTGTCTACCAGAAACTTCTGTTTCTATCTAAACAACTGATTACTGGTTTTGCAATAACAAGAAAAACTAACTTTTACTTTTACTTTCAAAGATGATAGAAGGTTACACACTTCATTAAGTGTTTTATCTCCCCTGCCCCTCTAGGTCAAACCTTTACATTAACTTATGTTGTTTTAAATTCCACCTGCTGAGATTTTGCTGGCAAATGGTCTTAAAACTTGTTTCCAAAATGCTACCCACAAAAGCTTTTACTAGCCAATTCCATTTGGTTGGCTGTGCTCCAACAGTCTCTGGTGAGCACAAACATTAGCTACAGAAACCCCCATGGCACCCTGAAGGAACTTTTTGATCCAAATGACACTACTAGTAAACTGAAATGTCTTTGCAAATTCATGAACGTTTCCTCATGTCATGAATAGCAGCAGTAGGGGGAAAGGGCTGCATTTGTGCAATGGTTGTTCCACGTGTGTAAACCTAGTCCCCAACTTCAGATCAAAGGCTGTCTTCAATCAACAAGTATTTACTCAGTGCCTACCATGTCTAAACTTAAGGAGGTAGAAAAAGACAAAGAAGAGCTCTTTTAACATTCTGGTATTTGTTGAATGCATGAAGAAAGCCATTGCTGGTCTGTAAAAAACACAATGGTCTAACTCTAAATGATTGTGAAATGGACATGAAAAAATTAAAGCACAATATCTCTTGTGTTAGTCTTGTCTTTAACAATTGAAATGTCTAATCTATTTCATGCCACAAGAGTCTTAATATATTTTAAAGTAACTTCTTTTATTTAAGTAGTTTTAATATCACCAAAACACAAATCATGTAGCTTTATCCTATATGGTCCTGCACTCCTCCGTCTACCCACTTGCACTTGTTGCCTGTGGAACTTAAGGTTCTTTCCTGAACTATTATTGCTCTGATTGAGAGCTTAATGAGGGCAGGGAAAGTCTGATTTCTGTTTGCATCTGGACAGTGCAACAGGGCCTGGTAAACAATTGCAAGCATTCAGAAAATGATTACTCATTAATAAGGAATGAACAATAAATAAGAATAAAGTGGTGTTGACCTAAATGCAAGAGTATTCAGCAAGGTTAGTGTGACTTCAATGGTCTTAGTTTGGTGGGTGAGATGGGACTTTTCACTGGACCTTCAAGAATGGATGGGACTTAGACAGTAGGCAGGAAGGAAATAAGGTATATCTAGTAGAGTTAAAAATATGAGCAAAGGGATTGCTTTGGATGCAAAAATATTAATGAAATATTGAATTCTTCTTAATGGGACTATGGGTTGTGCTACAGGTTAGTGATTTTGTTTGGTTTAGATTAATGGATGTTGTGGAGCAGTGTTTCTCAAACCTCAATTTGCATACTTGGGGATCTTGTTAAACTGCAGACTCTAATAGGTCTGGATTGAGTTGTGAGATTATCTAGTTCTAACACATTCCCAGGTGTTGTTGGTATGGGTTCAATACTCTGAATTGCAAGACTGTAGGCAGCGGTTCTCAACCTGTGGGTCGCAACCCTTTTGGCTGTCGAATGACCCTTTCACAGGGGTCACCTAAGACCATCTTGCAGATCAGATATTTACATCACGATTCATAACAGTAGCAACATTACAGTTATGAAGTAGCAACGAAAATAATTTTATGGTTGGGTCACAACATGAGGAACTGTATTGAAAGGGCCAG
>NW_006300036.1:1541826-1547445 GCF_000327345.1 Myotis davidii | reverse complement strand
ATAGAGCAGAATTGTATTTGAACCCACTCCAATGTGTTACTTGTTTACCTTATCCTTAGTAACATGGAACTCTGTTTTCTTAAGTGAACACTATACATTTCTTCAAATCATAATATTTGTGAAAAGTTAATTTTCTCACAAATGAAGACTTATTATTTCTTGGCTTCTATCATCACACCACAGTGCCTGGCCTGAAGGAACTCCCTGTGGGCTGGCAGACATGTAGACATGAGGCAAAGTCTTTCCAGGAAAGGCCAGCAAATTTCAGAGAACCTGGTTCCCCATATGCCTCACCCCTTCAATTATGCTCCAAATCCTTATACCACAGCTCTGTCTTTTAAAAGAATAAAGAGAATCCCCCCCAAACAGAAAGGCATATTCAAAAGAGAGTATCCTTTAAACTTTCATTACCTTTAGAAAAAGATGCCCAACCTCTGTGGTCCTTTGCTAGTAATGGGAAAATAATGATGATCTTCCAGATATTTTAAGTGCCAAATATGATAAAATCTATTTCTTGATGGACCAACTAAACTAGAGATCAAATGAGTAAAATATTTTAATTTATTCCTCTGCATGTTTAATTTCCTAATCTAAATATTTAATATTTAAATTCCAAATTGCCAAGCTTGATGTTGCAGTTGTCATAATTTCTGAAATTACACACTTTCACATTTTGTTTTAAAGAAAATCATCCAGTTTTCCCAAGTACACCAGTATGCTTTTCAGCAAATCCATCCTGATGGCACACTGAAGCACCACTTCATAAATTGACTTGCTGCTCTAATTGTGGCTGTGACTCTTGCACACCGAGACATCTATACATTGAATAGACTCAGTGATATCTGCAGCGTCATGATCGGATTGTCCGCATGCATGGCCTACATGGCCTGTTCTTGCTGGAATTCACTTTAAGTTCATGCAGCCAGGGAACATGCTATATGAAAATAATTTTATTATATCAATGTAAGTAAATATAAAATGTTACCTGTGCACATGTCAATTTTACTCGCTTTTCTGTCACTAGGAAAGTACCATAAATTTTTTTCTGTTCAAATACTATTCATTGATATTTCATACCTATTGTAGGTATTTGATTCCATCTTACTATAATATATAAAAAGGCCTTTAATATAAAACAACAAAAAAGAGAAAATCATCCCTACAACCATACTACTAAACTTCCGAGGGGTCTAGTTTTCATTGTAACTCCCACAAAATATAATTGCTCTTTTTCATTATTATTTCACTTTATTTTTAAAGGGGCTGAGGGAGACATCTCTGCATTCTTACCACAAATTGTATTATAAAAATTCATTAAATATAAAAGACTCCTTTTTTATAAATTGACCTTACAACTATTCCAGGATTATGACAAAATTTCATAGAAGACATTGGCCTTGAAATTTCAAAATTATTTTCTTATTTTGAAACAAGTTTAAGTCACAAAAATATTGCAGCTACAGTACAAGTGATATTTTTCCTGAATTATTTGAGAGTAATTTTCTAATATCATAACCCCATTACTCTTGAATATTCTAACATATTTTTCTTACAAACAGGAAATATTTCTTTTATAACTGAAATACAACCACCAAAATCAGAAAAGTAGTACATCACTACCATATAATCTTCAGACCCCATTCAAATTTGGCTCAATAATGTGCTTTATAGAAAAAGGATCTACTAGTAGTTTAGAATCAAGCATTGGATTTAGTTATTATGCCTCTTTAGTTTCTTTCAAGTCTGGAAGATTCCTCAGTTTTCTCTTGAGTAGTATAGATTTGACATTTTTGAAGATTACAAATTGCTTATTTTGTAAGATGTTCCTCATTTTAGGTTTGTCTTCTATTTACTCATTATTGGATTCAGGTTATCTATCTTTGGCAGTAAAATAGCAAAAGCGATTTATTATTTATCTCAATGGATACTATCTATTGGCACATTATTTATGATGTTAATATTAATCTCAGAATAATGGTAAAATTGTTCTTTTTTTGTTTTCTATAAGTATGTTGTGGGGAAGTATATTAACTTTCTACTTATTTCTTTATTTATATCAGTATGGACTCATGAATATCCATTTTATCCAGTGGGTTATAATCTGCTCAAACCATTATTTACTTTGATGTTCAAATAGTTTCATTTATGGCCAGTGTACTATTTATGTCTTTGATATATCCCTAGCATTGTTTGAGTCCTTCCATACTTTTGGCACAATAAGATATTCCAGGCTCAATTTGTCTTTTTCATGCCTTAGCTCTGGAATCAGCTATTTTTTTAAAGTAGTTCTAGTTTTTCTAGTTGGAAATAGTATTTAGAAACCAAAATTTGGGAGGCAAGTGTGCCCATTGTTTGGGGGGTGGCGGGGGGGAGTGTCATTGTTCTCAGGATCTGGAATGGGGGAGGGTGGGTAGGTGGGAGGTAATCAACCGAAGGCTTTATATGCATATATGCATAACCTGTGGATGCAGACAACAGGGTGGTGAAGGCCTAGGGTAGAGGGCAGGGGCAGACTGGAGGGGGTCAATGCCAGAAGAAAGGGGATATATGTAATACTTTCAACAATAACAATTTTAAAAAATTAAATAAATGAATAAAAGAAATTAACCTGCTATTTTTGGTCAAACATTTAATTAACCCACCTCTAATGCCATGTCAGGGCTAGACCAAATGATTTCCTGGGCCTTATATGACAGCCCATGGCCCAGAAATTCCCCACCCTATACACCAGGAGTTCACACTGATATCTTTATGTTCAGACCAATGCCACAGGATTCATTGTAGCTTCTCTCTTTTCATATTTGTAACTAGTTTCTCCAACAATAAAAACCTTATCTCCCAATTATCTTTAATATATTCTCTTATTTGATCAATCTCCTTGTGTGTAATCAATACCCTATTGCTGCTCAACACTCCAACCTCTGCACACAGATGTCCTTCTCACCTCCTTGAACTTTAATGCTGCTTTTCAGACCACCGAAGCCTTTCCATTTCACGCCTCTATGAAAGCCTCCTTACTTTATCCCACGTAATGGGTTTAAGACTTAATTGTCCAGGAATGAAAAGGAAGAAAAGAGAATAAATGGGAAGGGGGAAAGGAAAATAAAAAAGGGGAAGAGAATGAGAAGAACTTGAGATATTTTTAAAATAGCTTACATGTCTGCTATGGCCTTCATATTTATTTGAAAATTTATTTTTATTTGAGAAACTAAAACAAAATAATAAGTCTATTTTAACTAACTAGACTTCACATATTTGACAAATATTTATTGAGTGGCTACTCTGTTCTGTATAATAAATTTTAGTAAAAACCCAATTAACTGCAGTTCTCAATTAATCAATACATTTTACTTACTTGCTTTCAGGGAAATTGGCCAATTATAAGAAACCACATCCAAATTGAAGATTTATGCAAAACAGTGTCAGTTATAAAGCCTGTATGAATTTCATCTTAACTCCCATGACTTATATTTTAATACTATATAATAAGAAATGATATTCAGAATTATGACCCTAAAAGAGAACATGAAACTTGATTACAATAGAAATATTGTCAAACTCACTACAGACATTTTAGAAATCTTTTCAACAAATATAATTTTATTCAGTTAGTCATAAACTTATATTCACCAAACAATTTCCAGTTTATCTATTCAACAAATATTTAAGAAACCTCTATGTATGTCAGGTATTGTTTAAGAAAATAAAAATCAGAGAACCAAGACAGTGGTGTAGACAAATGGTACTCACTGCCTCCCACAACGACATCAACATTACAACTAAAATACAGAACAACCATCATCCAGAATTGCTGGAAAGCTGGCTAAGTGGAAGTACTACAACTAGAGAGGTAAAGAAGAAAGCGCACTGAGACTGGTAGGAGGTACGGAGGCGCAGAACGAGCTGGTCTTGCACCCACGTGTGCCGCTTTTTTAATTGGGAGGGAGATCGCCTCTGTGAGGGCTCCCAGAGTAGCAAGGGGTCCCAACCGCACACCAGACACCCCGCCTAGGGTCCCAGAGCTGTGAAAAGCAATCCCTATGGGCAGTAAGAACTATGGGCTGTAAAAACCAGTGGGGATTGGGGCTGAGTGACACACAAGCTGCTGGAGACCCAGCTACTCCTCTTAAAAGGCCAGCACCACTAACTGAACCTACAAGCTCCCACTTCCTCTGAGCTTCGTGCCAGGCGAGGCTCTGGGGGATCCAGACACATAGGAGAAACTGCCCTGGCTGGCAAGAGGGCAGGAACTTGGGGGCAGCTTTCTTCCAGATGGAGGTGCTCGCAGTGGTCATTGTTCCCTTGTTGGGACCTCCACGATTGCAGGGCTAACTGGCAGCCATTTCTGTTTGCTCTGCTTGGTGATTCCCTGAGACCCTGTCTAATTTACAACCCCAACCAAGCTGTGTGCAGGGGCTTTTGCACATGAATGGCCTGTCCTTTCTCAGGCTAAAAACCTGTCAAAAGAGCTGCAGCTGGGTCAGGGAGCCCCAAAGCTATCAATAAAAGGCCCAAGACCCAGCACCAGCATGCCTTGCTTCTAGCTGGGCCACATCGAGGCACTGCCAAACCAACTATAAAGAGGAAGAATCTGTAGCTCTCTCTGTAGCTCCTGCTGGGTGGCCCTGGGCAGTGACTGACTTTGCACTTCCCTGGAGACCCAAGAGCCAGTGTAACCAATGATCAGTGTGAGACCATACCAGATTACAACTCTTTATATTCATATGTGAAACACTCAAGGGGCAGACTCAGTGAGCACCAAAGCCCCACTAAAGCAAGTCCTGATCCATAAGGGTGTCTCCTGCACAGTAGCTCTCCCACAAATTGCAGCTGGTCACCACAGCCAATTGGCCTGGAGGTCAATTCTTTCCAGTGATACCAACAGCAGTTAAGGCTCAACTACAACAAGACTGTGCACACAGCCCACAAAGGGGTGCGCCTAGAGTGTCCACCGCAGGTGATTGGGGAGGCTGAGCCACTGGGCCCTATAGGACACGTACTACACAAGGCCACTCTATCAATTCAAGGAGACTTAGCAGCTCTATCCAATACATAGAAACAAACACAGAGAAGCAGCCAAAATGCGGAAACAAAGAAATGTCACACACGAAAGCAATGGAAGAAAGCAAGTTACTGGATATAGAGTTTAAAACCACAGTTATAAGTTACTCAAGAATCTTCTAGAAATCTCCAAGGAACTTAGTGAGACTTTCAAGGATCTTAGTGAAAATGCAAAAAAAAAAAAAAAAAAAAAAAAAAAAAAAAAAAAACAAAAAAAAAAGAAAAACAAACAAAAAAAAAAAAAAAAAAAAAAAAACAAAAAAAAAAAAAGAGCCCAGGAAATCCAACTAATCCAACCTCAGATCGCTAGAGGAGGAGAAAAGCCTGTAAGGGAGCGGGGGGGCCGGAGCCCAGAGAATGCTACTCAGCAACATTTCAGGACAGATTGCCAACGGAGAGATCCATCCCTATCGCAGCCCCATTGCTCCCTAAGGTAGAGCTGGGCCCGGTTCCTGGAAAGGTGTTTGATAAAGATGGAGGTCGGAGGGGAGCGCTTTCCTAAACAAAGGCAAGTCCTGGTTCTTTTTCTTTTGGCGGGAGTGGCCGGGGCAGGGGGGG
>NW_006300036.1:1534662-1541813 GCF_000327345.1 Myotis davidii | reverse complement strand
TGATCGATGCTTATCTCTCATCGATGTTTCTAACCCTCTATCCCTCTCCCTTCCTCTCTGTAAAAAATCAATAAAATATATTTTTTTAAAAAAAGAAATGCTGAAGGGTATTCTTTAAGAAGACGACGAAGAAGAAAAAGATAAAGATAAAAATTATGAATAACAAAGTGGCAACAAATACATATCTATCAACAATTGAATCCGGAAATCAAATGAATAAAAAATCTGATGAACAGAATAAACTGGTGAATGGAATATAATCAGGGGCATGGAAATGGAACAAACTGATGATTCTCAGAGGAAAGGGGGGCGGGGGGAAAAGGAAGAGATTAGACAAAGATCTTATATGCATGTATGCATTACCTATGGACATAGACAATAGGGTGGTGAGGGCCTGGGGTGGGATGGGAACCGGATGGAGGGAAGCTAAGGGGAGGAAAAAGAGAGACCTCTGTAATAATCTCAACAATAAAGATTAATTTTAAAAAATCTATCACATTTCCTGTTCTCATGGAGCTTACCATTTAGTGAGGGGGGGAAAGACAATAAATAGGCAATATGTGGTGTGCCAGGTTATTTTTACACTAATAAGGAAAATAAAGAAAGGTGATGAAATAAAGTGTGAACAAGTGGGTAGAGGTGGTAGGTGAGCTGTCTTAGATAGATGGTTTGTTTAGTGTTTTTCTTATCATCTGTTTATCATTTATCCAGTGAGAATCTTCTTCTCAGGAAGAGAAATATATTATTCTAATACTTGTTTTCTGCTTTTCTTCAGTATATTTGGATAAAATTAATAAAGTCTTAGCTGCATCTAAATAATTTTGTGAAGCCTGGAAATATACCAATTGAAAAGACAAATTGGGGATTGTAGAAGGGGAAAAAAGAAATTTGAATGGATTTTTAAATTAAAAAGAAACTTTCTTATGTTGCTAGAATTTTCTACATGAATTACAGTATCTTCATAATTTCTAAATACTGTTTTTATTTAGAAACTAGAGACGAGTTGCACAAAGAGATTCGTGTAATAGGCCTTCCCTTCACCTGGCTGCGGGCACCGGTTTTCCTCCGGCACCCGGGACCCAGGCCTTCACTCCAGCTGGAGCCACCTTCCATCCTCCGTCTCCGAGGCCCCGGCCAGAGCCGCCTTCTGTCCTCCGTCTTTGCTGCTCTGACTCGCCTTCAGTCTTCGCTCCTCCGCTTGGAGCCTACATATGCAAATTAGCTTCCATCTTTGTTGGCGGTTAATTTGCATATCATGCTGATTAGCCAATGGGAGGCTTAGCGAAGGTATGGTCAATGACCTTTTTGTCTATTATTAGATAGGATATTTTTATAGCAGCTGGATTCTACTTCAAACATTATACTGATAGAACTCATGTATACTTGCACAAGAATGAAAGGAAAGTGAAATGATTGAGATAGACAAATCTACAAATCTTCCTATTGTTCATTAACCACTTTCCAGACAAATGTTTCACAGACTCCACAAATGGTGACTCTATTTTAATAATTTAAATTGTGGATGTGGTCCAAAGTCTTCCATTATTCTCAAGCAAAATTTGGTATTTTATTCCTTAGCTCAATGGATATCTGTCTGCTCCAATGATATCATTATAAATTTAAAGAATTGATATTATCAGTTTAAAGGAAAGAAAAGTAAAAAATGAAAGTCGTTAAATTCTAGGGTATATAAATATAAGTCAGTAGCATCCATCTGAAAAACAGTATTGGACAAGGAATTTTGAGACCTGGCTTGAACTCTTTCTAATTCTTTTTTAAAAAATATATTTTATTGATTTTTTTACAGAGATGAAGGGAGAGGGATAGAGGGTTAGAAATATCAATGAGAGAGAAACATCGATCAGCTGCCTCCTGCACACCCCGTACTGGGAATGTGCTCGCAACCAAGGTACATGCCCTTGACCAGAATCGAACCCGGGACCCTTGAGTCCACAGGCTGACGCTCTATCCACTGAGCCAAACCAGTTAGGGTTCTTTCTAATTCTTGTTATATATCTTTGGGCAAGTCATCCCTACTGTCATACGTCTAGTCTTTGGTAAAATGAAGATGATGTTAGTCTGTGTCTAAAGTCACCATTTAAAAACAAGATCCTAAAATTAAGCAAACAAAAAGCTTAATAAAAACATCTACCAGCCTCAGGTGTTTCTATATACGCACTTCTCTCTCACTACATAGACGTACATATACAGTAGTACTAAAGGAAAATTATTTTTAGTAGAACTTTTTCATTTTTTCAATGCTTACCCAAGGGTATGTTTTTATTGATTTTAGAGAGAGAGAAACAGTGATATGAGAAAACAACATCAATGGGTTATCTCCGGTATGCACCCTGACAAGCCACAACTTGGGTATGTGCCCTGACTGGAAATCATGTCTGTGACCTTTCAGTGTACAGGACGATGAGGCTCCAACCCACTGAGCCACACCAATCAAGGCGAGGAAAAATTATTTTTCAGTCAATAAGAAAATATATTGCATATGCAATTATTGAAAGTCTTTTCCACTAAATTACAGTGTAGCCCTTTCAAAAATTTTAATCCTCTGAAATGATTATATTTGAGAAGAAAGGTGAGAGAAATAGCTACAGTATGTTTCTCTTTTGATCTTTATTTTTTGGGTAGTGTTCACAAAAGATAACTACATCTGAATCATTTAGATTTTGTATATGTTTTAAAAGATAACTTTAGGAATTAGGAACAATGTGTGAAGCATTTGATTGTTTAGGCTGTACACCTGAAGCCAATTAAAAAAAATCATTTTTATGGAAATCATCCTGGTAATTCTACATTATTTTTTAGATAAATAATATGTGAAGTACAAGTTTACAATAGTTTACTTATTCTTAGGGAGAAGAGTAGCCAACATAACTATTAGAAATTATTGGGAAAAAAGTCAATAATATGTTTTATTAACTATAATAATATTTTGACTTATTTTTTGTTCTCTCACCCCTCCCCTTCTTTAAATCATCACCCAAGTATATGTTTTTATTGACCCTGAGAGAGAGAGGGAGAGAGAGAAACATCTATGGGTTGCCTCCCCAACCAGGCCCGACCTTGATGGAACCTGCAACCTAGGGATGTGTCCCAACTGGAATCAAACTCACAATCTTCTATTTGGTGTGCAGGGTGATGCTCCAACCAACCGAACTACTGGCTGGGGCAATGCCATGACTTTTACATAGTACATTTACTCAAGTAGAGAATACTTTACACAATAGAAAATCATTTTTTCATCCTCAAAGGCATTTTATACAATGCTAGAGGCCTGATGCACGAAATTTGTGCAAGGGTCTTTGGCCCCAGCTGATGCAGCGGCTGCCTCTGCCTCAGCCCCTGCCCGCTGTAGCTTTGTCCAGAAGGTCGTCCGGAAGGACATCTGGTCTAATTAGCATATTATGCTTTTATTATGATAGATAGATGAACAGTCTTAAAATTACTTGTTTCTTTCATTCATTGTGCCTTCATAATATTTAACATCTTATACTTTCAACTTTAATAAATTATTCCTTTTTCATATGTACCAATTTAGTATACAAATTACACACATATTTGCAAAGGCCCAATGTCCACTTGTAATTGGTATTCTAGAAATCAAAGTCAGAATAAAAAACTATCTACAAAATAATCAGAATACACAACAAGTAACTGTGAACTTTCATTTTATTGCCATGCATTATAATCCTATATAATAAAAGCGTAATATGCAAATTGTCCCCTTGGGCCGGAGTTCAACTGACCAGGAGTTTGACCACTTGCTATGAAGTGCGCTGACCACCAGGGGGTGGCGCGGAACATGTTGGGCCTCGGCTGATGTGGCGCTGGCAACTGGTGGCAGTGGCCCTGATGGGCCCCAATGAGAGTGGGATCACGGTGGGATGGTGGAGCAGGTGAATGTGTAGTGCCAGGCCAAGGCTAATGTGAGTGGGGTGCCTGATCGCCCCACGGGTCGCCTCACAGAAAGCGACCAGTGGTGGCGGTGGGGGGGGGGCGGTGAACCAGCGAGTGGGTGGCACCAGGCCAAGGCGGGGTGCCAGGCGGGGCTGAGAGGCTGGGGGCGCAAGCCAAGGCCCGATCTCTGCAGGCCACCTGTGCAAGAATTTCATACACCAGGCTTCTAGTATTATATAATAAGTTGCATTCACTTCATTTGCTTTAATCAAGCAGTACCTGAATCCATTAAAATATTTCCTCTCAAATACTGTCACACTTTTATACCTCTTTCTGAACTGATAAGTGTAGAATGATAAGTATTCATTCTTTTGGTCTCAGACCATTTTACAAGGTAAACAAAGTCACACAAGTGTTGGTTAAAACCTCATCTACAAAATAGCCAAGCATCCTATAGATAGCAAATTTGGTTGGGAGGAAGAAACAGCTCAGATTGTGTATAAGATCCCTGATAAAATAAATACACAGGCACAGGTAGAATAAATAGAAACCACAGGACAAGGGTGTGCTGCAGGATGTTTGATGCTTAAGGAGAATCATTGTTTTTTCTGTCTTACAATTGAGGAAACTGATGCTTCAGTAAGAATAAATGACTTGTCTAAAACATACAGGATCTTCTCAGAGAAATAGATCAAGAGAGATATGCGCAGCCCAAATGCTCAGTGGTTGAGCATTGATCTATCAACCAGGAGGTCATGGTTTGATTCGCAGTCAGGGCACAGGCCTGGGTTGTGGACTCCATCCTCAGTAGGGGACATGCAGGAGGCAGCTGATCAGTAATTCTCTCTCATTGATGTTTCTATCTCATCCTCTCCCTTCCTCTCTGGAGAAAACAAACAAATATATATATATATTTAAAGAGAGAGATATGTGCACTTTAAATACAATACATTCACTTTAGAAGTTTTCTTTTTTATTTTCTCCTAACTATATAGGTTATAGTGTAAAGTAGCTTAAAGAATTGTGATTTTTTTTTTATGCCAGAAAGTTTAAATTTGAGTTGTAACTATAGTATATAAGAAATGCCAATTTTGTATAGTACAGTAGATTGTAAATACAAATCATTAAACAAATAGGGGGAAAAAGGAGAGACATATGCTTATTTTATGTCCGTGGTAAATTTTATATTGCTCAAAAAGTTAAACTATTTTTGTTGTTAGCATTATGAAGTGTTTTCTTCCTAGCCTCACACTGTCCTTCATTACCCAATAACCAAGGATTACCAGGAAATGATGCCTCTAGCTATCAAGAAAAAAGGCTTTCATGTTTATTGTCTTCTGAAATGCTGCCTGTCCATCCCTGGCTAAATGGTTTAAGTATTGCAGTACTTTGGTTTGTTCTCAAATTATCTCCTATTCTGTTGTTGGAACAAATGAGGTGCAAGGGCTATTGGGGATAACATTTAAAAATTCATGGAACATTATCACCTCTCAAATAGCATACAAAAATAACCTTCAACCATAATTTAGTGAGATTTAATTTGAGCTGGAAACAGACATTTTATACAGCATGTATCGCAGAAGAAAGAGGAGCCTAAATAGGGATATCTGGGTGTTTTGTTTTGCTCTTCTCCTCTCTTTTAACCAATGCCCCAGACACTCCCAGGTAATCCTCTAGGCACTTGGAGACATTATGTTTGAGTGGCATTTGGTGCACTGCATTGAGGCAGGAGAGACCACCCTCAGCCCTGGAGGAGAGCATACTAAGATCTTTCTCAGCTCCTCAGCATGTGCTGCCTTTTCAAGGAGGTGCCTGAACACAGTTGTCCATTTCTTTGTAAAAATTTCACCCATAAAATAGTAACATTTTATCTTTATGGTTCTCCTGGACAGAGCAGGTATAGCGGTTGCCAGTGCGTGACTCAGGAGTCACCTGCGTTCAAAACCAGACTCAACTTGCATGAAATCTCTGCCACACAACTGCCCGTGTGACTGGGCAGGCTGCTTCGCACTCAGAAGTGGGGGTTACGTTAGTTCCTCTTTTACACAGTTTGGAAGTATTTTAAATGGAATAACATAAGCAGCGTTTAGAACATTGCCAAACCTGCTCAGTAATTTCATGGAGAGTGATTTCTCATGAAATTTTGAGCCCCTCTTAATTTAAGATTTTGAAACACAAGGGTTTTCATGTGTTCATAAACCGCTTAAACACCCACCAGGAATGTTCTTCATTTCCTTAAGAATTGATTCATCACACTCCTTGCATTGATCTGATTCCCACTTTGTTTCCTTAATATATCCTTAACTTCCCACTTCCTAACATGTATGTACCATCTCAGTTTTCCCAGAATAAATACACTTTATCGCTACGTTCATCTATCCTTGTCCTTTCCTTTCCCTCAATGTAGTCATGCCTTTCATTGTTTTCCATATCACTTACTGATAACTGCTATGCTACCAAAATAGACATCAGTTGCTAGCAGAGTCACTATGCTGTGTGCTTTTCAAAGCACCACGAAAGCCTGCCCTAAAATTAAGGCACATGGAAAAACAAATTAACATCTACACTGCTACATATATAGGGTAACAACAACAAGAAATTGCCTGTGGATATCACACATAGAACAGGGAAATTTGTGCTAAGAGAAAAAAGTGAAATGTGAATTATAAGTCACAGTAGGTTAGCTCTGATTTTCATTTTTTTTTCTTATGAAACCTTTTAATTACTGCATTTCTAATGCACTTACATTTACCAGTCGTTCTCTTTTTTATTCTTCTAATAATAGTTCTTAAGGTACATCCTACAAATTACCCCTTTCCTTTCCCTCTCTCTCTTCTCTATAAACAATTCTGAGAAAGAGAGAGGAAAAAAAGAAAACTGTAACTCCGTTGGATTCGTTCATGTGCTCCTTTAAAAAAAAAATCCCTAACCGTCATTAGCACCGTGCCTTCCTAGCCCCATTCTTATTGCGTGCCACTTTATCAGCGGTGGGCACTGCATCTGGCTGCCTTTTTTTCTATGAAGGCACCAACTCTAGACAAACACGCCCTCTCCATTCATTCCCAGCATTCATGACTTCTGTAGCTTGTTCCAATTCCAGGTTTCCTCTAGGGACCCTCCATTAGGCTGGCCAGACGCACTTCAATCTCTCTGTTCCCTGCAGTCTGTAAAAGGCCAGCTTTCTCCCCAAACTCATTTGTTCGGCTCTGTCCCTTAACTTCCTTACTTATTACATCATT
>NW_006300036.1:1471979-1534625 GCF_000327345.1 Myotis davidii | reverse complement strand
AGTTCTCTAATTCCTGTCCCTCTTTTTTTAAAAGAGCTTCTGGAAATCCCATCTCCAGATTAAATAGAAGAAATGTGTTACTACTGAACTTGCCAAATAGTTTAAGAGATGAATATAGGTCCTGCATTTGGCACTAAGTGGCAATAAATGACTATTCAAAAATCCTGGGAAAAGCAATTATTTGGGGACAGAGAGAAAAATTTGGTAAGATGACTCTATGGTGAATAATTAGATGTAAGAAGAATAAATATATCTTCTTTCTTTTCTTTTTAAAGATTTTTTTTATTGATTTTTAGAGAGAGGGAGGGAGATGGAAAAAGGGAGGAACATCAATGTGAGACATTGATCAGTTGTTTCCTGCGCTTTCTTACCCAGGATCTAGCCTCATCTGGGGCCCGTACCCTGACTGGAATTGAACCAGAAGCCTTTGGTGGATGGAACAACACCCAACCAACTGAACCACACTGGTGGGGTGATATATTTTTTTTTCTTATACTAGTAAAGATAGAGACAGTCTTTCATTTATTTATTCATTCATAGCATAAAATTTTCTAAATCCCTCTCTATGCTGAAGATCAGAATGACAGTAACAATTCTAACTGCAAAAAAAAAATTCTTTTTGGGGAATGTTCATTTCTAGAATAGGTTAATTTTTGTTGCATTCTTTGCTTCCATTCTTCAGATGATGCCATTTAAAGCAAAAGGTACAAGTAAGACATCAGATGCTTGATTCCAAGTGTTGAATTCAATGCCATCTGCCTAAAAATCCTCAACCAGAGTAATTTAAAGAATGATAATAAAGGGATGGACTTAAAAGGTGAAATGTTTTCATCTCTATTTTTTCATTGCCTGCTTTTCCACTAGTAGAAGAAAATTCCAAGGATTTGGCAATATGAAGAGAAGAAAATTAGTCATGCATTAGGGAACACTTTAATGAGTGAAGTTGTTTATGATTTTATGTTTCATATGTTTTTACAGATTTGGCTGACAACATTTTTAATACTCAACAAACTACGTAGGGAACATATTATTCCCAGTTTAAAAGAAAAAAAACAAAAACAAAAAACAATGAGCACAGCTAGTAGTCAATGGGCGAATCCTGGCCCATTTTTTTTTCATTATAATATGTATTTCTGCCTTTTAAAAATGCACATGCGAATGTAAACCCACAACAGTCAAACTTTACTTTTTGACATACAAATAGTACATAAAATATACATCAACCACATTCAGAGTTATCTTATGTTTTATATATTTAATAAATAATAAGGTATTTGAAAATAAATTCGAATTTTACCTAAATCCTTGGCAAAATTTGCACTTTTCTTTTCTGTGTTCAATTTTTAAATAAAATTTTAATATATATATATATTTTATATTATAGTAGGAAAAAGTATGTATACTTATATTTCAAAGTGAAGTGAATTTTGAAATTCTGAGGCATGGCTTTGACATCAAAGATATTCAAATAATCTCTACACTGATAACATAAATTTGATTGAATATTGCAGTCCCTTTGGTTAGAAATATTTAAAAGTTATCTTCCGATGATTCCTTTAATGTAGAAAAATATATCTTCTAAGGGGAATTTAGTCAAGAATTAAATTATGTTAACTTTTAGAGAAAAAGTGGGTAAGTTTGTGTAAAATTCACATGTACCTTTAAATTTTAAGTTGCAAAAGATCCCGACTGGTAAGAAGCAAAGGCAATACTCAATGAAATGCAATAGAACATATCTAATTGTTTTGTTCTAAGGACGAGTATTAATTACTATGTGGAGGTTGATCTCAGTGTATAGATCTTGAAATGTAAAGGCTACATCTTCCTGAACGAAGTTTCAGTATCTCAGTGTGAACATTCAACATGCTAAAACATACTGTCCAAAGGTCTGTTTTCTAAAAGTAAGGTGACTCTACTTCCAAGTAAAGCATAAAATTATTTTTTGTATGCTTTCCTTTTCCTGATAATGAACCCTTTTTTTAAAATCACTGGTTCCTTTTTCTCTATTTCCGATATCTATTTTGGCCTCACTCTTCAACTTCATTTCACTCTAATTTTCTTTACTCTTATTCTGTAACTTGTCACTTTTCTTAGAATTCCCTTGTCTTGTCTACACCTGAGATTAGCCTCTAGCCTGTAATACACAAAAGGGGTGGAAGACCATTCAGTGCACTGAAAACATAACTCTCCAATTTATAGCATCTATATCTTTTTCCATCTGAAGCCTTTCTTTCTGCGGTAATAGAAACCTTTAACCATGTCTTTCTCCATTCTGCCTGATAATCCATCATTCTGCTTTTCCACACTCAACCTGCAGGTTGTGACCCTCCTTCTGTATTACTCTCTTTGAGATCTGAACTTCTTTCATCCCTTTTGTTATATTGCATGCCTTTCTCTTCTTAAAAGCTCCCTCACTTCTGTTCATAGCAACTGATCTAGATATATCACCTAGGGAGGGGATAGAAATGAGAAAGCCCACCAAATGGTTTACCTTCCAAATATTAAATGTGAATGTTGGCTGGAGCCCCACATGGCATGTCTATACAGT
This sequence comes from Myotis davidii, assembly GCF_000327345.1. NCBI lineage: Eukaryota > Metazoa > Chordata > Mammalia > Chiroptera > Vespertilionidae > Myotis > Myotis davidii. The sequence goes on along the minus strand of NW_006300036.1, from coordinate 1,532,077 downwards.
ACAATCAGTAAGCACCATGGAGCTTAAAACCTTGGAGCCACGTCTCTGTGTATATCCAGGCTCCATATCTGGGTCTGAATAATCTTGCCCTTTTCTCAACTCCATTAGGCTTCTTCTTCAAAGCGATCATTTAGGCCAAAGGCCTTGAAGCCGTAACAAAAATAGCGCCAAGCCCAAAGGTTTGACTTAGCGCTACAAAAATAACCAAAGGGCAATATTGGGTTAATGCTACCACTCTGAAATCCAAAATAAATTGCTACTTCAAACATGGCTACTAAACAGACTAGAAAGCATATTTAGGAATGCCAGAAATGCATTGTACTTTGTTCTGATGCAAGTAAGCCTTTTAAAATGAATATGCATCCAGTAGGGCTATATACTCAATAGGCATTTAATAAACCCTTGTTTAATGGATGGAAATAGAATAAGAATTTTGTCAGAGAATCATTTGGAAGAAAAACCCATGAACTACACTCTGGTCCTGAAAGTGACTTCACCCAAGAGTTCTCCGGCTGAGAAACACGGTAGCATTGTAAGGATTTGTTTGGCATGCTGGGTAGAGTGAATTTAAGCTTGATATTTGAAGGGCTTCTGCTGAGGTGAGTATCTTTTGCTTTGTTTACCTGCTTTGTTCAATCAATCAATCAATCAATCAATCAGTCAGTCAGTCAGTCAGTCAGTCAGTCAATCAATCAATCAATATCAAACACCATGAACAGATTAGGTTCCTTTTCTACTTTTCTCTGCCTCCCATAGTATAGGGCAGGGGTAGAAAAGATTCGTTTTCATTATGTCCTAATATAATATCTTTTGCTTTGTTTACCTGCTTTGTTCAATCAATCAATCAATCAATCAATCAGTCAGTCAGTCAGTCAGTCAGTCAGTCAATCAATCAATCAATATCAAACACCATGAACAGATTAGGTTCCTTTTCTACTTTTCTCTGCCTCCCATAGTATAGGGCAGGGGTAGAAAAGATTCGTTTTCATTATGTCCTAGTATAGTTAATAAGACCTTTATCTAGCTCTTTCTCCCTGGGCCAGGCCAGGGCACTTTTTTTTTTTAAGTGAGCTGATGGCTTTGCATCTAAGGTAGAGGAAATGGGTTGATGGACTTTATCAAACCATTAATAATTTATTGAGCACTTGCTATGTGCAAGCACTATTCAGGATGCTTACATGAATGATTTCATTTTTAGCTTCCCCCCCTCTATCCCCATTTCCAAGGTGAGGAAACCAAGGTATTCCACTAAACCTGTTGCCTAAGGTCATGTAGCAAGTAGTGGAATCAGGGGTGGAACCCTGCAATTTGACTAGAGAGGCTGCACTCTAGACAGCTATGGTTGCCCTAGGATAACTGAGTTAATTAATTCAACTCTTGTTATGTGAGGTTGTGGTTTTGTTTTGTTTTGTTTTGTTTTGTTTTCTGTCTGCCAGGCTTGCTTCTCTGGATTGGTTCATGCTGAATAGATTGCCTATCTACAGCTGCCAGCACAAAAGGTCTTTTTTTGCAAAGCTCTTTCTCTTGGCCTGATTATTCCACTGCACTATCAGGAGGGCACTAGGCCACTGGTCCCTGGGGCAGCAGGCATAGATGAGCACCTGGTGGAATGAATGACAACAGAAGCAGCCCAAGTCCTGCTGGCCAGAGCCCTGTAACCTGGCTAATTGTTGTGAAAATAGAATCTAGAGAAATGATCACCAGATTAAAGGTCCCAAGTAAAGAGCATAAAGTTTAAGGCCTAAGATGAGGCCAAGACAGCACAAAGAAAATGAAGTCAGAAACACAGGTGTTAGAATGCCAGACTGCATTCCGTAAAGGCAGATAGAAAATCACACCACATCTCAGGCTCACTGTGCAGAATGAGGAGAAGTGAAACTTCCAGATGTGTAACAGAAAGAAGAATACCCCATTGAACCGGTACAGTCTCTTCTGCAGCTCACCCTGCATGTCAGCCCCTTTGAGCCCAGGCTGTCTACTTTTCTGTAAGGTCCTGATGCTGAACAACATGCCTATAACCTCTCAGTTTCAGCTGTAGGTGGGGAAATCTCTAGAAATCTGTGGAGAGTTTTCATTTTCCACTTGGCTGTTTCATTGACTTTCTTTGTGTTCAGCTGTCCCTACTGATGGAGAATCAGATTGAGACTGAAGAGCATTTTCAATGTGTTCTGAGTAGAATACCAGAAATTACTGTAAAAGGATAAGGGCTAGCTCAGAGAACCTGTCATTTGGTCCTAAGAATTGGGACCTGAGGTATGGGAGACACTGATTGGTATACCAGTTGGCTCAGCATTCAATCTTGACCTAAATCCAGATCCTGCCAAATTATATGGCACCATAAAGACATACTTGGGCAATACATTTTCTGCATTGCAGGACATACAGAGTTTGGTTTTTTTTTGACATTATTATTTACTTAAGTTTAGATCTAAGGTTGCTGGGTTCTTTCTTGCCAGATTGCTTCCAATTTTGCATTCTAATCTCTGTTTCATTTTGTTCCTGATCAGGGCATGTACCTGGGTTGCAGATTCATTCCCCACCCTAGTTGGGATGAGTGTGGGAGGCAACCAGTCGATGTGTCTTTCTCACATTGATGTTTCTCTCTCTCACCCTCCTTTCTCCCTTCCACTCTTTCTGAAAAGTAGTGGAAAAAATATCCTCAAGGTGAGGATTAACACCCCCCACATCCCCCGGACACACATACAAAGGTAGTCTATTAATCATACCTAGAGTCCAGAACAGTAAAGAAGCAACCAGGAATCAGATTGAGGTTACTAAGCACAGAAATCTGAATCTAAGAGAGAACCAAGATAGCAAACTAAATATGACCTTTTAGAACCATTTCAAGGAAGAGCCCATTCTTGCCCAGCAATGAATTGTTGGTGAGATTAGGATCAGCAGAGCTTTGGGGAGGAAATATATCATAGGGACCCAATTGATACAGGATATTAGAAGAGAAGGGTGACCTCATTCCTCTGCCTTAGTTATAGAAAGATGCTGGGCAAGGAATTCCCTGTAATGTGGAGGGAAGATAACTCTTCTTCCTGTCTCTTGCCCTTCTCTATAACTGCCTCCATGATTCACTGCCTAAGCTCAATAAGTTAAGCCCTTTCAGCACAAAATTTTCAATTCATCATAGCCCCAAGATGCTCTTATCTGTCAGTTCGATGCTGCATAGTGGAATGACCACCGCATGGAGTCAAATTGATATCAGTTTGAATCCTGGCTTTGACATTTAATAATCTGTTCCTCCTAGGGGAGTTTACTCCTATTTCTTTATGCTTCAGTGTCTTCACTGTAAAATGAATAAAATGGAACCTATCTCACATAGATGATTAAAGGATTTAAGAGATAATATAGACCCAGTAGAGTGCCTCACACGTGGAAGTCATCAAAACATGGAGGCTGTGTTTATTACTTTCCCGTCCCAATATCTGTATTCGTTTCTTGCGGCTGTCACAACAAATTATCACAAACTAGAGGAACTTATTCTCTCACAGTTCTGGGGTGGGAAGTCCAAAATCAAGCTGTCAGCAGGGTCTAGAAGAGACTCTGCAGGTGAATCCATTTCATGCTTCTCTCCTAGCTTCTATGGAGACCAGCAATCTTTGGTCTTCCTTGATTTGTGGACACATAACTCCAATCTCTGCCTCTGTCTTCATATTCCCTTCCCTTCCGTATCCTGTGTGTCTTCTCTTTTCCTCTTACTTCCAAGGACATACATCACTGGATTTAGGGCTCATCTTAATTCTAGGTTATCAATCTGGAGATCTTTCCCTGAATTATACATGCAAAGATCTTACTCCAAAATAAGGTCACATTCCGAGGTTCCAAGTGAACCTATCTACTGGGGGAACATTGTTCAATCCACTACAAAACATGTAATTAGCTAAATTGTATTCCCCCAAAATTCCTCTGTTGAGCCCTCAGAATGTGACTGCACTTAGATATAGGGCCTTTACAGAAGTAAATAAATTAAAATGAGGCCATCAGTGTGACCCCTAATCTAGTTCAACTTGTGGTGTGTGTTTATCTTAGTTGAATTTATTGCAATGGCATTGGTTAATAAAATTATATAGGTTTCAGAATTATATACAATTCTATAATACATCATCTGCAATTATTTTATGTATTTACCACCCAGTCAAGTTTCCTTCCATCACCATTTATCTTCCCTCTACCCTCTTCTACCTCTCCTCACCTCCCTTTCCATACGGTGATCACCATACTGCTGTTTGTCTATGAAGTTTTGTTGTTTTGCTTAATTCTTTCACCTATTTTTTTCACCCTTCTCCTCTACCCACTTCCTGACTTGTGTTTTTATAGGCAGAGGAAATTTGGACACAAAGAGTGACACCAGAACTAACACTATGAAAGGGCATAGTGCAAAAGTTTCCACCTGCAAGCCAAGGAGAGAGGCCTCAAAAGAAACCAAACCTGCCAACACCTTATCTTGGAATTGTAGCTCCAGAACTGAAAGAAAATAAGTTTCTGTTGGTTAAGCCTGTGGTATTTTGTAATGGCTACCCTGGCAATCTAATACAATGCATATTAATGATTGGCCTTTCTTTCTTGTTTTAAAAAATATATTTTTATTGATTTCAGAGAGGAGGGGAGAGGGAGAAAGACACAGAAACATCAATGATGAGAGAAAATCATTGATCAGCTGCTTCCTGCACATTTCACATTCAGGATCAAGCCTGCAACCCGGGCATGTGGCCCGACTGGGAATTGAACCGTGACCTCCTGGTTCACAGGTCGACGCTCAACCGCAGATCCATGCCAGTCTCGCTGGCCTTGCTTTCTTTAGCTTCTTCAGGTGTGTATCAGTTTGCACATGGGATCTGACTCCTTCCAGTGTGGTCATGAACCCCTTGTTTGAAGCGAGCTTACAAAGGGAGGGAAGTTCTCTCTCCCTCCTGTTCAGATACCACTTAGTACACCAGGCTGTGTCACTTCACTGAAATGGTTCCATTTTCTTGACGACTTAAATGAAATACAGTGAATAGAGTCAAGTACCTGATACCTGAAATCCTAGTGTCTCAGACCATCATAATAGATATTATGGTTAGTGAAATCTAGATGACATAGAGGATATAGAGTAAAGAGTACTAGAATATTCTTTAAAACAAAAGTCATTATAAGCTTTGCTTGTAATCTACCATTTCTTTTGCAATTTAAATGTAAAAAAAAAATCTGGCTAATTGACAACTTTGATCAATAAAGTAAAAGTCCTAAGACATATAAATGATATTCTACCACATTTCAACTTCAGAGCCATTTTGTTTGTTAGACACCCATTCTGTCATCCTCTATCAACAAATCCTAAAAGTCAGCTTTCTTGGGCATGAAATTCTGCATATTTTAATTTAAAGTTTTCAAAAAACAAACAAACAAAAGAAAATCACAACAACACCCTAAACTCTTAAGTATTATCTTTTTAAAGTACCTTATGATTAGCACAGATGTTATTTTAGTTCGTGTTTTATTGCTTTTGTAAAGAGCTCTGGGATTTTTTATGAAGATGTTAAGCTTATAGTGTATTTCTAATCACCATTTCAGGTAGCATTGTCTTGTCATTATAAGCAGTACATCTGTAAGCCTGTGCTGGCATTTAAATAATATACATAAGCATTTAACAGTAAATATTTAAAATGATATTGGCAAACCTAAGACAGAAAGCAAAAATGATAGAGTTAAAAAGCATATCTAGTCTCTCCAACTTTCCTCTGACAAGTATAATTTCACATACATTATTGCAGAGATATTTATCTGATGTATTTCCTATGACTGGCATATCTAGAGATTTTAGGCCAATACGTCAACAAGTGCTCTGGGTGTGGATCTCACATTGTACCGTTTTAACAATAGTTGGCAGCAGGTAACATTCCTTTCCTCTGTTTCTACTCTGACGGACTCCAAGATCAAGATAATGAATATGTGATCTATTGCTCACTTCCCTTTGAAAAAAATACATAGATATCTCACAGTTAATATGGAATATCAGACATATTCCGTAATAGCAATAAATACTCAGAAAAGCAAGTCACACAGGGACTAGTGATACCCTAGTCTCTGGTTAACGTGTGCACATTGGGACAATGGACTTGTAGCATCGTGATTTAAGTGCCTTGAACAGACTGTCTTGAGGCTGTAAGCTCTATAGGGGCTGAGTCTCCCTCTTTGCCATTGTATCCCAAGTGTTTAGCCCAGTGCCAGGCACCCAGGAGGTGAACCGTAAATAATTTTAATGGATAAATTAATGAATGAGCAAACTGCAAAGTGTATCACCACTCTTCAGTGGAAAAAAATAAAGTTGTTGCTTAGTCAAAAGTGATAAATGCTACTGAACCCCATCTGACGAAATTAAAAAAAAAAACAAAAAACACAGAGGTTCATGCTTCCTCAAGGCTCAAGCTAATAATTATCATGATGCAGAGAGAAAAACAAACACACACACATTTATGAAATAAGGAAATAACAATATTAAATAACTTATATATATATATATATGCACAAAGCAGTTCAAATGGTATATATAAGCATGGTATATATGTTGTACTGAAAATACAAAAAAGATGACAGAACATTTGAAATCTAACTTAGAAATTTTCTAGTTGAAATGCATAATTAAGTGGAGTTTACTGTGAAAGTCCTTGAAGAAAATACATTTTGAAACAGATTTTGAAGAAACTGAAAGTTCTCAGTTGGTAAGAAGTGCAAAATTGATAGATTAGAAAGCCACTGCTGGAACTTGAACTACCTAATGGAATTGAGGGACAAAATTATGTGGACAAATTTTTTTAATGAGCTCATGCAACATAGAAACATTCAAACAGGAAAACTTGATATAGTACATGTACAAATGTTAGAAGAATGTATTAAACATAATACACTGGTTCATTTCTGTAAATAATATCCTTGGGTCCTAGCTGGAGGGAGGCTGGTTCAGATAATGGCTTTCTGAAGTCAAATTGTTGTACTTGCCTGCACAAGCCTAGTTAATAATCCTTCAAAATCTAACCACCTGTGAGTGAGATGTTGAGGAAGTAGTAATAAATAAACTATTTTACTGCACCTCAGGGAAATACACTCATAATTTTACCCTACCTGAATCATGGGAAGGTAATTGTGATAGCTTTGACAGGTTTTCCATAAAATCACAGGCTCTGCCTGTATATATTAGGTGAAGTAGAGAATCAGGTTGATCAATAATGTTGAGTAAAGAATAAAACAACAAAACAAAACTTTTCCCTCAATTACCTGAATCATTGAGGTAAGAGTAGGTTTTATAGAGTACATTTTCTTTTTGTGTTTGAAGCAAAACAAGCAATATCTGTTGACTAAATAAATAGCATGTTTTGCACCAATTTCTTTGAATAAGTGTTATGATAGTTAGTAAAGCAAAATTTAATTTACAGATACTTCTGACCTTTAATGTAGCACAAAGTGCCACTTCTATAGACATGGGATCAGTTCGCAGAGAAAAGGACTTGATTAAGGCAGTGCAAACCATCTCAATAGGTGTTTGTTACAATGTGCCAGGCATGGGTTATTGTATGCTTTTTCAAACCAGACTAAAAGTGGAATTCTTCAACAATGTTTTCTGGTATAATATGGTTCTCCTACCGAAAAGAATAGGCACCACCGAACTAGACAATTGCTTGGATCTGTACTGACAGTTGTGACTTTCTAGGATCATAGGATTAAAGAGCATCTCAGCAGATTTAACATCTTTCGCTGTCTTTGTGATTGATGCTCACTCATCACAGTGGCCGAACCATGATGATACTATTCCCATCAGTCATTACGGAAGACTGTCATTTCACACATGTAGCCACAATTGGAGGACATATCTGAATAGTGGTAGTAATGAAATGGCAGCATGGCCAATCCTTAAATTTAGCTATATAGCATATATTACAAGATCTAGAGTATATGGCCAGGGTGATGGATATTAATGATGAAGATGGCTCGAGTTAAATAGTTTATTGTTCATAGGTGTAAATTAAGTATAATTTTCTTTTCCCTCAAAATTACCCTAGTTAGAACTGGGAAGATTAACTGTCAGAAATTACTTCAATGAGAAAGAAAATTTATTTAGTGTATCCCATAACAGACTTAAATTATACCAGAATCAAAGGGGAGAATATAAAAATTATGAAATACAAAGAAAATAAAAATATGGAAGAAATACACAGTTCACCACATCACCAGTTCAGGTGAATCATTTTGCTTAGTTTCATGAGTTAGTAATGGGTTATCTCTAAAAATGCTTGAAATGTGGCATTGCAAGAGGTAGTTCTTTTCATTTATTTAATTTCTGCACAGTCAGATAATTTTGAGAAAAACAGTACTGCAGAAAATACTAAAATTGCTATATACAGCATCCCAGTTAAAAATAACTACAAATAGAAACCTATGCTTGGTAGAACAAAAAATAAACTTAAAAATAATTGTTTCTGTGGAATCAAAGATCTCTGACAGGGACAAATGAAAAAACACTCAAGTTGAAAAATAAATATAGAGAAGCTTTGCCATAGAATTAAAACTAAGTTTTAAAAAACCCCAGTATCATAAATGATTTTCAAAATGATGTTGATTGGAAGATTTGTAAAAATTGTATACTCAAGTTAGATTAGTGAATTATTACATAATAGAAGTGACTTTCTGCTTACATGTGTATCCCAGCATTTAACCAATACAGGCTCAAAGGCACATTTACCAATCCTAACCTTCTTTGAAAATTAGTCCCATATCTATAGTGGGTACTAGGTTTGGTATTTGAACTGGGTGATCCTTCCTTATTGTCATAGCAGATTGAAGTGGGGACAGAGGGAAGAGAAATAACTGCCCCAAGATGGGTAGATCTGATCCTCTCTGTAGAGAATTTGGAAATGGAGCACAGCCAATTAGGTGCTGGAATAGGAAAGGAATGCAAAGCCAGTGCAGGATCATGTTTGGGCATGCGCATGTGCTGAAGCAGAGAAAGTCACTTGAGAAACAGGAAGGAGAGAAAGAGAGAGAGAGAGAGAGAGAGAGAGAGAGAGAGAGAGAGAGAGAGCCAAACCGGCCAGGGCCCCTATAGCTTTTTAAATAAACATCTATTGTGCTTAAGCATTAGGCTGAGTGAAATATAGAGCATGAAGAAAAGATAAAGTTCTGCAGAAATTAGTGGGGTGGAATTCAATATTAGAGTCATAACCTCTCTCTTCTTTCAGTCTTCTCTATTTTATGACTTACTAAAACACAATACCTGCATGTATAGGCTCTATATGTGTTGAGATATAATAATGAGGTAAAGTGTGCTTAATAATTTTAAGTCACGTGGTTTCTTAGCAGGCTGCAAGATGATTTCCAAACGCATAATCTTCCTACTAGAATTTGCTTAGTCAAAAGTTTAAGATTTTGGGGTGTTCAGCCAAAATTAGGCTACTAATTTCTTACTTTAGGAAACATGTTTTTGGCTAAGTAAGCATGATTTAACACATTTTGTACTTCCGGTAGAAATAAGGAAGTTAGAACAAACTGTAATGAGATACCATCTTCTGTCTACAAAACTAAATTAGAAAATCCCAGAGTTGATTCGGGCTTAGGAAAGTGGGCCATCTCATACTTGGCTTTTTGAATTATAATTGGAAATATGCCAATACTCATTCATTTAACAAATACTTATTGAATGTATTAAGTGTATTTTAGATGTCAGACATTGTTCTGGGCACTGAAACTCATCAGTGAACAAAACAGTAAACAATATCTGCCTGCCTGGAACTTATATGTTTCAAAATAATTAAAAATGTACATATTCTTTTAAGCTAAGTGTTGTACTTTATATATACAAAATGAAATACTATGCCGCCATTAAAGACAATGTTATTAAAAAGAAGTAACTACAGTCAGTTCTCATCTCATGAAAAATGCATAAGTACCCACACACATCTATTTTTTAAAGTCAAAAAATATATATATTAAAACATTACAGGTAGTTATCACTGTGTGATGGGATAATCGATAATTTTTTTCTCTTATCTCTCTATCTTTCTCAATATTCTGTAATAAATCTGTATAATTTGGTATATTTAGCCTCAAGTATAAGATTCATGAGACTTAACACTTTCACATATTTAAATTTGAGAATTATAAGCACAATGTGGGCAGGAACTAGTCTGTCTTGGAAACTTAATTGAATCAATGAATGTGTCAGTGTGAAAAAGAAAATTCCCATACTTCAGGCAAAGAAGTACATTTTGGTGCAATTGTCACTGTGCATGTTTGACATTAATGGTGCCTAGAAGATAATTAATACTTTTGTTACTTCAATTAGTTATTTTTATCAAAAATCCCACATGAATTTTAACTTACATTTGGATTCATATATGTTGTTGACAATGTCCTTTGAAAAAATGAGCAGTGTGCATGAAAGGTAATTCTGTTTATGGCATTGGATACATTGTTATTTAAGTCTGAACAGCTGTGTCCAAAGTTTGTACTGTACTGATTTTAATTAAGGAAATAAAACAATAGAGGATAGAAAAACTGCAGGTGATATGATACAAGCCACACAATGAGAAACTAAACTCTCAGTCCGAAAGGTATTAATAAAAAAGTTCAAGTTTTAGGGTACAGTATTGTGAACATTTGTTGTTTTTACCCCTTGGCATCTCTATTTCCCATTTCTGATAAAATAGGACCTGTTTCTTTTTTTTTAAATTTTTTTTTTAATTTTTTAAATATATTTTATTGATTTTTTACAGAGAGGAAGAGAGAGAGATAGAGAGTTAGAAACATCGATGAGAGAGAAACATCGATCAGCTGCCTCCTGCACATCTCCCACTGGGGATGTGCCCGCAACCCAGATACATGCCCTTGACCGGAATCGAACCTGGGACCTTTCAGTCCGCAGGCTGACGCTCTATCCACTGAGCCAAACCGGTTTCGGCAGGACCTGTTTCTTTAAAACAAAACAAAACAAAACAAAACAAAAAACCCCAACCTCTCCTTTAAGGAACCATTTCTCAGTCCATCTAATCTAATAGGTTTGACCCACACACCAAACTCTAGAGTTTTGCTGTACAACACAGTTGTGGCTATTTATTTAAGCCCCAATTATTTTTTTATTAAATGTATTTAATGTGTTAGTTTTTAATATATTTATTTATAATATATTTTTATTGATTTCTGAGAGGGAAGGAGAGGGAGAGAGAGATAGAAACATCAATGACAAGAGAGAATCATTGATTGGTTGCCGCCTGCATGCCCCACACTAGGGATAGAGCCAGCAACCTGGGCATGTGGCCTGGTGCAGAATCGAACCATGACCCTCCTGGTTAATAGGTCGATGCTCAACCGCTGAGCCGCCGGCTGGACTAAGCCCAGATTATTTAAAATAAAATTTGAAATTTAGTTCCTCAGCTGCTTCAGGCACATTTCAAGTGATCATAGCCACACAATTGACTTGTGGTTACCATACTGGCCAGTGCAGATGTTAGACCATTTCCATCATCACAAGAAGCTCTCTGGAATGATGCTGTGGGGTTTAGGTAACTTCCTAAATCCCAGGGGAGCTGCCATGGTGCTAGTCCAGGGAAGAACCCAATCAGGTAGATGAGAGCCAGGCCCAGGACTTTGTAAGGGTTGAGGTGAAAGAAGCTCCCATGATTTCCACGGAATAAAACACAGAATATGAGACGAGAGCTACTGCAGTTTCTACAAGGGACAGCCTGTTGTGTATGGAAGAGAAAATGCCTAGATATGGAGGGAAACCTGATCATGGTGATGTTTTTCCAGCCCATGAGCTGAGAGTGCCCAAAGATTACTGTAGATTTTTAAATGACAAAAGCCAATAATATTCCTTTTTGCTCAAGATAATTTGGGTCTGTTCTGTTGTTTATAAACTTCAGGAGTATTGAAGGAGATGTATAAGAGAAGGTGAATTAACTGAAAAGCAGGTGGTTGTCTCTTTGATGCTCCCATAAAGACTCAAAAATGACATCAAGGATATACAAAAAGATTTTGAGTCAAACTTTGTAATTCAAAGAAAAGAGCGATATGTAATTATGTAGACCTGTAGATAAATGTATGCTGTTGTCATTTAGCAAAAAATATTGTGTGTGTAAATTTGATGTGGTTTATTTTCTGAAAAGCTGTTCCCAAATAAGTGGGAGTGTGTTGCTATAATTTATAGTCTCTTAGAATCTGTGTCTGTGATATATATATTTATTTTAATATATAAAACTTAGGGAGGACAATAAAATTTTTCCCATGTTCATCAGCTCATACATTCTCCAGATTTGGCTTATAGTTGCATAGGTTTTATATGATCTTTTCTTATACTGCTTGAAGTGGTTTGTGGTTGATTTTGGTATAGCTTACTTCCAACTAATAGCCATATAATCTTTTGTATTAAATAGTACTCCCTATGATGATATAGAAAGAAATTTATATAATGTATTACTAAAATTTTGGCATATCATACTTAATTTTATATTTCTTTTTTTTTTAAATATATTTTATTGATTTGGTACAGAGAGGAAGGGAGAGGGATAGATAGTTAGAAACATCGATGAGAGAGAAACATTGATCAGCTGCCTCCTGCACACCTCCTATTGGGGATGTGCCCGCAACCAAGGTACATGCCCTTGACCAGAATTGAACCTGGGACCCTTCAGTCCGCAGGCCGACGCTCCATCCGCTGAGCCAAACCAGTCAGGGCAATTTTATATTTCTTTTCTCTTGTTTCTCACACTCAATTTTGTAGCAACTATCAACTGCTTTGTAGGTCAAAAAAATTAGTTTAAAAGAATTGGAATGAATAGGTGAAGAAAATGTAAAGACCCAACCTGTTAACATTAAATTAAAAAAAATATATTTACTTAAGCCCGGACAGTATGTCTCAGGGGTTAAGCATAGGCCTATGAACCAGGATCTCACAGTTTGATTCCCCATCAGGGCACTTGCCTGGGTTGTGGGCTCAATCCCCAGTAGAGAGCATGCCACCAATCAATGATTCTCTCTTATCATTGATGTTTCTATCTCTCTCTCCCTCTTCCTTGCTCTCTGAAATCAATAAAAATATATAAAAGAAATAAAAAGCCATTTTACCCCACTCTCAGTTATCTGTAAGCAGAAAAAAAATAAATCAATTGTCAGGGTTTTGGATTGGTCTAAAAAAAAAAAAAAACTAAAAAAAATTTAAATTCCAGTTCAGGCTTTTCCAAGCATTCCTTTAAAAACATGGGTAACACAGCTAGGAGAATTGAGCTGAGTTCTCTACTTTCACCCTGATAGCCCTCACAGCAACTTGTTTGCATATGCTTCCACTTCATTTTCATAATAAAACATAGTTAACAAGAATGAAAATGCCAATAAAATAGATGTGTTTCTAAAAATGGCAGGGGATGGCGTGGGGTAACTGGACAGTTCACAAAATCATGTTCTTTCTTATATCACATCCCTCAAACAGACTCGCTAGGAAGATAGCCTGGTTAGAAGAGGATAACCCATTTTCAGAAAGGCTCCCTCAGGAATCATCAGTGGGAAATGTTCAAAAAACACTCTGAGTCAACATGCTGACAGTGATCAGGAAAAAAACTCCCCTAGCATTTGGGCTGTATACAAAGAACCATCACATCCCAGACTCAGGGAATGATATATGGTGCACCTGGAAAAGTGCGTTCGCCTAGGATAAACTCAATTCCAGAAATATGTGGAAGATTGGAGAGAGTGAAGATGAAAAAAAAAATAATGAAGTGACTAGGCAGGTGAGGTTAGGATGGGGCTTAGGAGGAAAGATTAAAGCAACTGACCAAGTAACTTTTAAGATTTGACAAGATAAGAGCCAACAAATATTTAAAAATAGCAAATACTACAGAGACAGAGTAAAAGACCACAGGAAAAGAAGCAAAACTGGTCAAGCTAAAATTCTGGCTGTGCATATGGGCAAATGAAAATAAGAAAATAGTAACTATTGGAATATTCTCTTAAGGAGTCCATAGGAAGCTTTAACTCATTGCAAATTTACTACTAAAGGCAAAGACAGCACTGGGTGTTGGAAGAAGATTGTAGGAATGGGTGGTGAACTATATGACTGGAGATGCGCTTCTACTTAGTAGTTCTAGAAATCTATTATGATGCGAAAATTCAAATTGATGTTGCACAAGGGCATATTCCTAGCCATGCAGCGAGGTTTAAGCCAAACTTTTAAATAACCCATTATACACAGTTTGCCTTGGGATCTCTGACTATCACAGGGGAGAAAACAATTTTTAATCTGAAGTTTCCCCAAAACAATTCAATTAAAAATAATAAAAAATCAGAAATCCTGTCCACAAGGGTTAATAACTACAAAGGTAGGTGCCCAGCAGATATTCAATCACAAAAATTTAAATGCCCTTTTCATTACACCTCTTGTGTCTTCTTTTTCACAGCTAAACCAAGATAATTGTTTTGGGCTAATTTCTGAGGCAATTTAAGAACACCTCCTGCTAGACTTCGTGTGTAAACTCAGCAAGAGGAAGCATCCAGAGTAATAGAAAAATACTTGTGCTCGTTTTACAGTTCAAATTCATACTTTTCTTTACAAACAAAGATCCCGCTGTTTGCATTTGGCAACTATTATACCAACTGCATTGGGGAAGATTGGATTAGGAGGCAAAGCTGACTATGCAGTAAAGTCCCCACTCTCTAGCAGGATTTTTATGTAAATTCCGTTACAGTTCATACTTTTGCAGATAATAAAATGGATACAAAACACGTCAAGGTTTCTAAGTCAGCAAAATAATGAACAGAATAGCTTGTAAATGCCTTTAATACATTTTTGACATTTGGCCACTCATAAAAATGGGCTTTGTATTTCTTCCTTCGCATGGGTTTTCTTTTTTGATGGTGCATTCTAACAGCTCATAGCTTTACAGGTTATTGCTAATGTGTGAACATGAACTCATCACACTTCAAATAATTTCAGTAAGTGGCAAGTTTTGCCTTATGTCCTCTTAAAAAATATGAAAAGTTTTTTTTCTTTTCATATAGACTAAGGGTAGTGCCAGAGGGATATGCTTTTGTAATTAACTAACCACAAAATTAAAAATGATGTAGATTGATCTATAATTATTCTTTTTTTATAATTTGTGATGACATGTATGGGGAAAAGTGTGTTTTCAAAAGGCTAGCCTCCAGAGACAATATGTTTTCAGATTTCCAAATGGATCTCTCTTAGCAATAGTCAATGACTATAACAGAAATAGTCAAGAAAAATATTCTGCAGTGTGATGTATGAAATGCATGCTTTACCTTCTTTCTGCTATTGTCATTTTAGTTCCATATACTATCTGTGCTTGAAGGTGGAATTCCCATTAGAGTGTCAGTGGAGAATCCAGGCATGAGGTAAAGGAAACCCAAGACTTTGTAAAAAATGACACAAGTCTCCAAGTGAAGAAGGAATGTGAACAAAGTATGCATTTCAAATATAAAATATTCTGGTGATCCATTATCTCATTTGTATAGTTGAACTTTTCAGAAAAGTCATCTCATCTTTATTCTGGATGACTAATGCACATGCAATATTCCCTTTGGTATATTTAGTAATTTTTTGTCAAAATAGGCAGCCTATTGACATTTCTTCTCATTGTCAAAACAGACAAGATCAGTCCTACAAACTCAGTCTCACAAATTTTGATGGTGAAATATCAAACGTGATGTATGACCTTTGACTTATAGTTGCCCTTTTGGGAGCCATGCATGGGGTGTCTCTCTCTAAAGGAGAGCAGCCCGGTCTTGGGTCCCTGTGGACCTATGTCAAGTCATATATGACTGGTTCATGATTTGTATTCTAGAATACTTCACTTTCATGGGGCCCTCAAATGCACTCAAGTGTTCTAGAAACAAGCATTCCAGGACCTTGATTTGGGAAGTTCTGATAACTTAGAGAAATAACTAGATGGAGACAATGTGACCAACCAATGCTAAATAGAGGTAAAAGGCTCATATGCACTAATAATAATATTGAGTGCTTTCTTAGGCTTGTACTGATTGCAGTACTTAGGCTTGTACTGATGCATTATCCCATATAAGCCTCACACAATCTTATGAAGTAGGTCTATTATTTCACAGAAGAGAAGACTGAGAATCAAAACAATTTCTTTTGAAAATCAAATGCTATGTAGTAGAGTTAGATTTGAAACTGTGTTTGCATTCTTAACTGTTTTAAATATGTTCTTCCCTTCAATATTTCCCATCAAAGCCACTACTACCATCAACAATAAAAGTAATTTACCTCCCATATATTGATATAAATTGATATGAGATGCACACTAATTTTTAATAGACATATAACATTATATTAGTTTTAGGTGCCAACATAATGATTTGATATTTGTATAGTATGTGAAATTATCATCTTAATAAATCTAGTTAACATCAGTTACCATATATAGCAAAAAAAATTTTATTCTTGCAATGAGAAGTTTTAAGATCTGCTCTCTTAGCAACTTTGAAATATTCAATAGAGTATTATTCACTATAGTCACCGTGCTGTACATTCCACCCCCAGGACACTTACTTTATAACTGGAAGTTTGTACCTTTTCACCACTTTCACCTATTTTACCTATGCCCTCCCTGTCCCCTATATTGTTTTTTTGTAGCATTTTTATGTTGCTTTTGATGGTTTTTAACCTGGTTTAATATAAGCCTAAGATTCGGATTTTGTAGTTATTGGTGGTAGTGTACAGCTTTTTATTTGGCCCAGACAAATCAGAGTTGGTTATCCTGGTTTAATATTCCTGTAAGAAATTTTTCTTCAAAAATGCTGAACATCAGGGGAAGAGAAGATAGAGATTCTTTTCTTTGTTGTTCCTCAATTTTTATTCCTCAGATAGAGAGTCCTATATGATTCTGGCAGTAATAAAATACAGTTCCTGGGAATATAGTTATATTTTAATGACAATAATAATAGCCAATGAATGAGCTCATACTCATGTGCTAGATATTTTGGGTATAGGATCTCACTCAGCACTTACAACACTATGGAGTATGGATTATTATAACCATTTTAGAAATAATGAAATAGAGATCAAATGATCTAAGAAACTTGTTTAAGGTCATGCAAAGTCTATAGCAGAACTCATCCAACACAGATCTTTCTGCTTCCAGGCACCGTGCTCTTTCCTTCCCCACACTGCCTGCCATGTCCAGAAATGTGGGCTCATTCAAGCTATTTTCTTTAAGGCTAGAAATAACTTTTTAAAATCTGACTATTAGAGAGGAAGAGTGAAGGTCAGGCCCTAGCCCGGTAGCTCAGTTGATTAGAGCATCCTGTCCAGATATGCCAAGGTTGGGGGTTGGTTCCACGGTCAGGCACATACAAGAATCAACCAATGAATGCATAAATAAGTGGGACAACAAATCAATGTTTCTCTCTCTCTCTCCCTCCCCCTTCCTATTTCTAAAATAAATAAATTTTAAATTAAAGTTTTTAAGTTTGACAGTCTGTTCAATGCTTCTTTGTCTCTTTTGTTCATCAGCTTATAATCCTATCTAATAAAGAGGGAATATAATTGACCCTCATGCTGTAGCAAAGATGGTGGCACCCATGGCTTGCCCTCAAAGATGGTGGCACCCACAGCCAATAAGGAGGGAATATGATAATTGACTGCCATGTCCTCAAAGATGGCAGTGCCCACAGCCACAAGATGGTGGTGCACAGTCCCCTCAGCCCCCCAGCCATCCAGGGCTTGCCTGAGGCACAGGCAAGCCTCAGATGGTGGCTGCCCAGCCATCCAGGGCCGCCCGAGGTTCAGGTAACCAGGGCCTGCCAAGGCTTATAAGATTTTCCAGTTCCATCCATGCTGTTGGGAAGGCTGTGTGTTTCTTCTTTACAGCTGCATAGTATTCCATTGTATAAAAGTACCACAGCTTTTTAATCCACTCATCTGCTGATGGTCCCTTAGGCTGTTTCCAAATCTTAGCTATTGTGAATTGTGCTGCCATGAACATAGGGGTGCATGTATCCTTTCCGATTGGTGTTTCTGTTTTCTTGGTATTTATTCCTATAAATGGTATTACTGGGTCAAATGGCACTTCCATTTTTAATTTTTTGAGGAAATGCCATATGTTTTCAACAGTGGCTACACCAGTCTGCATTTCAACCAGCAGTGAAGGAGGGTTCTAAATAAATTTTTTAAAGAGTGAAGGTCATTTGTACTAAATACAATAGCATAAACATCTTTCTTATCACTTGCATCTTTCTTCTGTCTGATCTTGTCCCATTTTCATATGAAATGATATTATACATTTCAATACCTTGAGCAATTCCGCTGTGGGTTTTTGGATGTCCTGGCAGTGGTTGCCATAGCGAAGAGAAGAAACAAAATGTTCTTAACGTTAGCGTTGCCACACTTACAGGTGCCCGTGGGAACAGGATGCCTTGCCTTCCTTGGTCTGTTTGGCTTCAGAACCTCAGCTATTAGTTGTACCACCAGGTTCTGCTAATGTGGACAGTGGACCTAAGAACTCTGCTTCCTTTGACTTCTGTTCCTCATTATGTCTGAGCTCACGAAGAGACAATGAAAAAGAACACAGGGGGATGAGAGATAATTCCCTCGGCGCTTGGCAAGCTGCCATGCATGCAGATCTATATTTGTCTCCGTCACCTCCTTCTGCAGGTAAGCTTGTGGAGTCCCATGCATGGCATGTCAACTTTAAGTACAAACATTTACAGGAGGCACACACATACCGAGCAAAACCTCACCGTGGTAGAATACACTCTCCGAGTTGTTGCTCTTTCTCTTGTTTAGACCTAATGTCTGGATACCATGTTTATTCAAAGCTGGTACATATTG
Organism: Myotis davidii; assembly: GCF_000327345.1. NCBI lineage: Eukaryota > Metazoa > Chordata > Mammalia > Chiroptera > Vespertilionidae > Myotis > Myotis davidii. The sequence goes on along the minus strand of NW_006300036.1, from coordinate 1,513,242 downwards.
TATCACTCAAGAATGTATGTATGTCTCTTTAGAATTAAAAAAAAAAGAAAAAAGAAAAACCCATCTGTTTGTGAACAAATCTGTACTTTGGAGTGGCCCGCTTGCTTGAAAGTTTATAGTACTTATTTTATAAAAAAAAAAAAAAGATTTTACTAAGTTAGCTTCCTCTAGAAAATAAATCTGGATATGATCAGGAGCAGCCAAACTAAGAAGAAGTAAAATCCAAAAATAATATCACAAACAGCTTAAGTCACTTAACTTTATATAAATCTACTGAGAAGGAAAGAAAATGAGAGAGAGCAGATTAAACAAAAGACTGAACAAAGCAGGTTAAAAACTGGGAGGAGAGAGCTCTTGCATCAAAGAAAAAGAAACAAAAGAAATTATAAGCTATTCTTCTTTTACTGGAAAGACATTGTTAAGACTTACACCTATGATACATTGGCAACTATGAAAGGAAAAAACATGCTCACACTTGTACTTGGATCAAGGTGGAGTAGCTACCTGCCACAGTTATATAAAGGATCTCAAGTTATTGTTTCAGGATTATTTCTGAACTAGGAAAATACTCAAGTATGCAACATACTTCTCAGAATTTCCCACCCCTCAATCAGTAGGTAATGATATTTCAGAAAATAGCAAGTGCCACATTCATTAACGTCTAATACTGAATTAGAGTTTTCCAAATCCCCTTTGCCCCCTTTAGAGTTTTATGCCTGACTTCTGTTTCATCATGTATAAAAATGCATCATAAATGATGCGTATTTTTTATTCTACTGTTATTTTTTTTAAATGCTAGGTAAAAATTATTTTTCAGCTATCAAGCGTACACAAAGGCGTTTTCTCCCTTAAATTACAAAAATTTGCTTAAGGTGAACTGATTAATAAATATTTTAAAACTAAGAAATATCTAAATGCATTTATTTTTAAGAAGTTTGATACTGCAGAGCCCCAATCTGTACCTAATGGTAAGTTAACCATTTATCCCTTGTTGTCTGAGACAATACCAATTTATGTCTCTTGCTCTGGCACAATTATTAATATCCTCCTTTTACTCTTAAAGATATCTAAGTTTAGACAAAAATTATATAGTTACATCTACCTAATATCAAGGCAGCATGGCATCGAAAGATCTGAGGCGTTTGAGACGGGCGCCCTGGGGTCTCTGCACATTTTCATCACTTACTTGCTGTGTAAACGTGAACAATTACTTATCTACTCTGAGACCAATTTTGTCATCAGCAGCATATGGATAGTAATAGCTCCTAGGCTTATTGGGATAACATGAGTGCAGTGGTATTATGTCTGAATATACACACACAAATGGGGATCATAAGATCACCTTATAGATAGTTGTGCAGTTTACTTAAACGATGAATTTATGCAGTCTTCAGTGTGTCATGGTAGATACAAAAAATATGTAGTTTTTGTCATACTCATTCTCATAATCACCATTATCATTCACCTTTAGTGTTATCACTCAATATTAGAGTTAATATTACCTGCTAATAAATATTAGTTAGTTGCTGTTTGCAAATATTCTAGTTTGTTGCTTCTTTCCTCCTAACCTCATCTTTTCTGATACTGATGTCACATCCATGGAAGACGTTTAGAAATTTGCCTTGTACCCATAACAATCAGGAATTACGAGCTCGTTCCTAGCACTAATAGTCTGTTTTGAACACTAACTAGACAGCATTTGACCTGGGGAAACACATTGGTTTGTTTGATTTAAGAATGACTGTCTCAGAGTGCATCCAAAGTCCCCTCCATGCAGGCGTGTCTGAACTCTGGCTCTGAGCAATCTGGGGTTACCCCACATTGACCCCTCCTGAGAGGAAATTCCTTTGAAGTCTCCATCTGAGTCTTAAAAATTCAAGTGGTTTCCATTTTATTTCATTATATATCTGTTTTTATTTTGAATTTGAAAATGCTTTAAGAATCTGCCACCTAGCCCTGGCCAGTTTGCTCAGTAGTTATAGCATCCGCCCGTGGACCTGAGGGTCTCGGGTTTGATTCCCTGTCAAGGGCAGGTACCTGGGTTGCAGGTTTGATCCCCAGTCCCAGTCAAGGCATGTGCAGGAGGCAACCAATCAATGTGTCTTTCTCACAACAATGTTTCTTTCTTGCTCTCTCCTTTCCCCTTTCCCTTCCACTCTCTAAAAATCAATGGAAAAAAATATCCTCTGGTGAGGATTAACAACAACAACAACAAAAGAATCTGCCGCCCAGGTAAATTGGTGCTCCAGTGGGATAGGAGCAGTGTGGGCTCAGGACTTGTCTTCCTCCCGATGCACTCCTGCTTGCTCCCAGTATGAGAAAGAGCAGAGACTTCCCAGTTAGAAGCCTCTGGCTCAGGAGCAAGTTCCACACTTCAGGTACTTTGTGAACTCTGGCTTATGAATGCCTCCGAACCTCAGTGTTCTGGTCTTAAAAATGGGCATACTATAAATATCCATCAAATTGTTTCACACTTCATATGATAACGCCCGTAAGGTCCCTATGTCACATATTAGGAATGCAATCTATGCCAGTAATTTTGTACATTGTGTTAGTTAAAATGGTTAGTGATATCTAGTCATGTCACATTGAAGACTGGTATGAGTTTACTTCTGTTTGACACAGAGCCCCAAAACACATATAATAGATGACCTCTGTGATACCACATAAAAATCTCTGTGCAATACAACACGATTCTCATGCAATTATCCATGTTCTCTCTTGCAGATTCCGATAGTAACTCAGCCTTGACTGGTAATGGCTTATTGATGACCTTATTTGACTGGGCACACATGATTTTTGGAATACAATTGCCATATTGGAACCACATGGTTCAGATCTCTTTGGCCTTTAGAAAGAGTGGTAGTAAAATGAAAACACTAATAGTATTCTGAGGCACAGGAATCAATGAGCCAAAGAATTCATTCGTTACTTGGCTGACACTTAGGTATCCTTCAGGTTCCCATTCAGACATAACTTCTTTTGGGAAATGTTCCTAAAAGACAGTGCTTTCCTGTATCATGGTACTTATTTAAAAACCACAGAAAATTCATGTTCATTTATCTACTGGCTCCTGTAACCTTTGAACCCTTAGAGTAGTAGTTCTCAAAGCAAAATAAGCAGAACTCTCAGGGTCCCTGAGACCCTTTTGGGGGATTTCCAAAGTCAAACCTATTTTCAAAATAATACTAAGACATTATTTGTCTTTTTCACTTTGTTGACATCTGCACTGATGATGGAATGCATTCCTATAAGACTGCCATACCACTTGAGTGAAGGCACTGGCATCAAATCGTATTGTAGTATTGCAGTCATTATATTCTTAATCACCTCACATGTACAGTGAAACAGAAGCAAAAACAATACAAAATAAAGAACGAACAGAAAATAACACCCCAATTTCTACTAAGGATGTCCTTTAAAAAACAATGAACGTTAATATTCATTTTCTAAAATCCAAATCCCTGAATACATGTCTTTAATATTCTGTGTGACAAAATGGGATGTAATTAAAAAGCACTTCCCCTGTATTCTAAAGTAGGATTGTCTTGAAGAAAAGCACTTGTGAGATAAATGTTTGAATTGTAAGCTGAAATAGCTGCTCTTTTCACAGAATACCATTTTCACTTTAAAAAGCCACTGACAGAAAAACTGTGGTGACTCAGATTGGGTATTTCACAGATATTTTTCAAAAGAGGAATAAAAGCAAGCAAGTCACTTCAAGAAAAACAACCAGTGGTATTTATTGCCAATGCTAAAATTCAAACATTCAAACAAAATTACCATCCAGAGAATAATTTGTATTTGCAACTGTGAACCTGACAACTTCCCAATATGTAAAAACTTTTCTGATAAGCTTGGTGGTGATATTAACAATGACAATTGTTTAAAAATGTGCATAATTCAGTGAAGCAATGTTTTCCAAATGACCAAAGCATCATGTTACAAAATGTAATGCATGGGTGAAAGATCTATTCAAAATGAGAGATTAAACCAATGTGTTTTAATGCAACAGTTTTTAAAAAATTTCTTTGATATGGTTTAAGATACCTCTTTGCAACTAACCTTTAATAAATTACTATTTGTTGAATTTTGATTTATTGTTAAAGAAGAATATCACAGCCCAGCTGCCATGGTTTACTGGTTGAGTGTCGACCTATAAGTCAGGAGGTCATGGTTCGATTCCTGGTCAGGGCACATGCCTGGGTTGCAGACTCAATCCCCAGTGTGGGGCAAGCAGGAGGCAGCCGATCAATGATTCTCTCTCATCAATGATGTTTCTATCCCTCTCTTCCTCTCCCTTCCTCTCTGAAATCAATAAAAATATATTTAAAAAGAGAAAAATATCACATTTATCTAAAAAATGCTATTAAAGTATTTCTTCTTTTTTCAAATATCTGTGCAAGGCTGATTTTCTTTATGTACTTCAAACAAAATATATTGCTACTAGAGACCTGGTGCATGAAATTCATGCATGAGGGGGTGTCCCTCAGCCCGGCCTACACCCTCTCATAATCCAGGACTGCTGGCTCCTAACCCCTCGCCTGCCTGCCTGCCTAATTGCCCCTAACCGCTTCTGCCTGCCAGCCTGATTTCCCCCTAACCACTTCTCTGCCAGTCTGATCACACCTAACTGCTTCCCTGCCAGCCTGATCGACCCCAACTGTCCTCCCCTGCCAGCCTGATTGCCCCCAACTACCCTACCCTGCTGGCCTGATTTCCCACAACTGCCCTCCCCTGTCAGCCTGATTGCCCACAACTGCCCTCCCCTGCTGTGCCCCACCTCCTCCACTGGGCCCCGCCTCCACTGTGCATGTGCATCTTATGACAGCCATCTTGTGACGACATTAGGGTATGATGCGTGAGGGCATGATGATCACCTAGGCTATTATTAGTATAGATAGATTGATATAGGAGTAGATATGAATATTCAGCTGCCCTCTCTTAATCCAGATTTTGCAGATATTTGCAGATAATGTCACTTTTCAGACTACTTTGTTTTCAGCTATAGTTATATTTTCATATAAATGTGTTTTTAAGCTAATATACAATGGGTTTACTGTTCCTATTTTAATTGAATTAATTAATAAACATTTTTTAGTTTTAATTTTAATGTGATAAACATTGAGAGCTATTACCCATAAATGAAAGCTTTTGGGATCCTCAATAATTTTTAAGGGTGGAAATGGTCCTGAGATCAGGGTTTAAGAACCAGTGTATGAAGGGCAATGCGTTCATCCTTCTACCCACAGTGCCTGGTATTCACTAGATGCTTCATAAATGCTTGTTTAATAAATGGGTGGGTCATGAGTAACTGGATATTGTACATAATGTAAGTTACCTTGATATACAGTATGTGAGGAATCAATTAAAATGCAATTTAATTTTTTCCATACCATTATTTCTTGCCTTATAATGCCTACTTCCAAAACTGAGGTAAGGAAAGAGAGAACTTATTTAGTCACAATTAATCACTTAATTAAATAACGCCAGAAGCATATATTGGGAAAACACAATTTGCAGGCACTGGGTGAGGTCTTGATGTTGATAGGGGGACAAGGAAATAGGTTCTTCCTCTTAACATGCATTATGTGACAGCCAAGTCAAACAATTTACTTGTTTAATTGTCAGCTTATACATTTCCCAACAATAAGAGATAGGATAGTTTTAACCTTTTGAAACTTTTTACAAGTTTTGGTTGACCTTTTAAAAATTTTATTATTGTGTTTTAAGGCATATTTAGTATCCATCTCTGTTCCAGTTTCCTGTAACAAAAGTGTGGAGGGGAATTTTGATAGGCAGAAATCAGGGAAGGACAGAGTAAGTGGAGACAGAGAGAGTCTCAGACGAATTTATAGCTTCAAATTCCATAGAAACCGGAATCAAGTCCGAACTTTTTAAAAATTTCTAAACCCCAAGGTTGTTTTTTGTTTGTTTGTTTTTCATTTTGTATTACTATTTTGCTTCCTTGGAGACAAAGTCTACTCTGTTCTCACCAAAGGAAAAAATAAAATAGGGTGAATATGTGAGGTGATGGATATGTTAACTCAATGTTCACAGTGCATAGGAATATCCAATCACCACGTTAAATACCTTACAGTATTATTTGTCAATTATAACTCAGTAAAGTTAAAAGAGACAAAGTTAACTCTTAAAAAATAGTATCTTCCTACTATCTCTGAATGAGAAAAGATAGAAACCTTTTTAGTCCCACTGAATAGAGGAGATAGTAAATCTCTTACAGGAGAGGAGCACCTCTGAATTCTGCTGATGAGGTTAACACACCCAATCCAAGCGCTAAAGCTCTCTAAGAAGTCAGATATGCTGTCTTACCCATTGTGAGATGCTTTGCCCCTCATTTGAATAGTTCTGAAATTGGGATAGATTGTTCAATCAGTGATATATCATAGTTTCATTGGAGGTTTAACATTTTCTTTGTAGAATATAAAATAATGGGACATCTTATTATGGATAGCATCTTATAGTCCATGAAATATAGTAGCCCAGAAATAAACCTTGATTCTATAGTTATATGGTAAAAGCATATTCAGGATAATGGTCTCTAATGCCTTGACTTAAATTGGCTCGACTTCCTTTTTCAGTCTTTTTGGAAAATAATGGACTCATCTAATGAGAAATAAGCTGATTTACTTCAAGGCAAAGGAAGCAATTTTAAGTGACACTATTTGATCGCTGAGAACTTCAGAGTTTGGTATAGAGTGTGCACAAGTCCGAACGGGGGTGTCGGGGTCGGAATACCGGATGTTCAATTATTGTATAAATAAGAAGTGGTCACAAGACAGATTTCTATTTAAGGAGTGCATCCTAATTTTTATGCTTCAAAATATTAAATATTTCCTTAGCTTACAATTGACACACACACATATATATATTTAAATGCAAATAACAGCACATATAATTTTTCTTTGTGTTAACCCTCCCTTCTGAAGCACTAAGGAAAATAAATGTGTGCAAAAACATTTATGCCCACATCACTACCTAGACATTGGTTAAACAATCAAAAGTACTTCTGCAGATGCACGTATGAAAATTAAGAGCATTCCCACTCCTTCAGTCAAGACAGTCCTGCAATTCTGGCTGTACATACTCATAATGGAAACAAAATTGCTTTAAATAATCAAAATACACAAAGGCACATTTTTCTGAGTGATTGGAAATAACCCTGACAAATGCTCACATTTGGTAAATTGTGAGCTAGCCAAGTTATGTTTGCATAAATATAATGAAAAACACTTTTTAAAAATTTAGTAAGCATATAAAGCAAAGCATTGTCTTGGTAATGAATTTCTTTGACAGATAAACCAACAACCATGCAAGGCAAGTTTATGATGGTGCCTCCCTGAGCTGTCAGGTGTGTGTGTGTGTGTGTGTGTGTGTGTGTGCGTGTGTATCTACCTGCCTATCGATAAATAGACAAATACACATATAGAAAAAAAATTCTGCAGAAGTGGAGATGTTCTTCGAGATATCAGGTAGATACTTATATTTTGAAGGGAAAAAAAAGGAACACAAACTATGTGTAATCACATGCTATGCTAATATGGCACACAAATAATTCATATTTTCCATATGGTAACACAGAGATTGCCTGTTAGGTAAACACATAGTTATATTCTCTTCCAACAATTTAGATGCCACATCTCAGCTGCAAACTTAAACAAGCATCTGTATATAGTTGGAGAGGATTTGTGGATGGCTCATAAAACATGTATTTGTAGAGGAGAAAAAAATGATTTTCTACTCACAGGTGATATGGCATTATTGGTTACCAGATTGCTTCGCATGGGCCTGAGCACTACAACATGTGGATGCATCAAAGCAAAAGCCAAGGAAAGATGTAATTCATTTAGAATTTTCTAGAATAGCTTGTTTCTTAAGCTAGGCTTAATAAGTAGGGAGACAGACTTAACTAAATTTGCTACATGGATAGCAAAGCTATTCTGAGAATTCTATAGACTTTTAAAGTCATCAGAAGCCAAAGAACACACCTTTACACAAAAGGGATGTTATCCAGGCCTTTTTAAATAGGCCTGCCACATAAGATGCAAAATTTGTACACACACACACCTAGGAGGGTAAATTGTGTTTAAAAAGAGAAAATAGGCCAGGGACAGTGGGTGTAGAGCAGATGACTTTCTTAGCAGGAAATTCTTTTAGTTTCCAAGCATGAACTGTAGGAAGAGCCCAATTGCCTTTACAGCCTTAGTCATCTTTGACCATCATCAACTTTTCCCATTAACTGCCACCCACCTTCACTTGTCATCAGGAAGTAAGAGCTTGAGAGAAACCAGAGTTACAACAGGCCTCTGGTTGGGTAAAATGGTACAGCAAACCAAATTAAACTGGTGCTACTTGCCTCACTCTTTTCCTTATTCCTTATTCCTTATCTTTTCTTCCTCTAGTTTAAGGGTGAACATTTGTTAAGAACTTACTACCTTACAATATGATTTCCCTTCCCATCATTATAATGAAACCTCTCTCCTGAAGGTCATTAATGACTAATTAATTGTGACATCCAATGTTCTCATCTTTCATCTTCCTTGTCTCTGTCTCCTCCTTGTCACCTGACCAGGCCCTCCTTCAAAAAACTCTCCACCCTCCCTCTCTATGGCTATTTCCAGTTTTCCTTTTAACTCTGTGACAGTAACATTTGTCTCCTTCCTTTTCACACTTTTCATATATGGGATCTAAATGTTTGTTCCTCAGCCCTCTTCTCTCCTCATTCTCTCTCTTCCTTGACAATCTCATCTACTTTTGGGGCCTTGTTTACAGATGACCTTCAAAACTCTGTCTCTGGCCTTATCATCCCCTCACCTGGATACAAGTTCCCATCTACAGACATCTGTTCTCTACAAGGAGAGGCTCTGGTTCCTCAAAACACCCATTACATCCAAATTGAACTCAGTATCTTCCATCTCACGTTTCCATCTCCTCTTCATGTTTCCTACTTATTTTTAAAATGCCATCCCCAAGGTTTGAAATTGTAGAGTCAAATATACCAGCTTCCCTGTCTTTTTCTACAATAACTTTCAAAAACCTGGTCAATACTTCCTCTGAGATATCGCAGTCATTTTTAGCCTCTCTTTCATGCCCTCTCTTCTATAGACTACTCAAGGAGCCTCCTAAATGCTCTTTAGGTCTTCTGCATCCAAACCACTTTGTATATTACTGCCAGAAAAATCTCTTTAAAACACAGTTTGCTCATGTTGCTGTGCATTTCCATATTTAAATGCATTTGTTTCCTCCACTTGCTTTTTCAATACTTTTCCTTTCCTACAAAAGTATCTTTCTTCTTGGTGCCTCTATATCACCAAGTGTTCCAGCCCAACAGATTTTTCTTCCCATTTCGTGGTGAGCTCCATAACTGAAGGGCCAGATATATTTATCCTCAAATCCACTACATACACTGCAGTGACTGACTTAAAGAAGACCCTTGAGAATTCTTTGAATTTTGGGTTAGGTGGAATATCATTACTGTGTTTAAAAACCTTCAACAGTCCTTATTTTTTACATGCTACAAATTATCTTACCAGGTCAACAAGACCCTAGGATTTGGGATTTGGGAAGGTTAGGAAGTGAATAGCAAAAGGAAAGAGGCCCAAACATAAAGGAAATTGGGGGAAGCAGCAAGTGGCAGGCTGGAAGCCTTCTGAGACAATCTTTGTCTTGACCTTTTGCTGATCTAGGGCTACCTCATCCTTGAGGGCCCAGACATTGACTTATTACAGCCACCAAACTCTCTAGGAATTTCAGAATGCTCTGTTCCCCTGCTATACAACACCCTGTACCACACCCAGGGGATGTCCTGTGTCTATTGGCAGACACTCAGTGACTGATGAGCTATGCTCCCGTCTTCTGGGAGACAAATAACCAGCTGAACTTAAGAATAGACCTGTCCTAAAATGTTAATGGTAACTCCAGACATATTAAGCAAAGACTCAGACTTGGGGCCTTCTCTCTCTTTGCCAAGTGGTATGTGAACACTGTATTTAACACTGCTTTTCAGGAGATGCGCCTTGATTTTGGTGCCTAACCCAGAGAGTCTGAGCCAGCAGGTATCTGGGTTATGGAGGGGGAAAGAAAGTACTGTGATAAGGGAGCCCCGGGAGCCCCACACAGTTTTCTCTTCTGTTAAATAAACACTTGTACTGTTAACACAAGGCCACAGGTGAGCAGGAAAAGGGAGAGTCCGGAAAAATGGTAGGTTTTCACCCAAAGATTAAGTTCTTTTGTGCACTAATTTACTTAATGTGCTGATATCTTCCCTGCAGTTCCTCCCTCACTGTAGAATGCAAGAGTGATAAACTGTAAACAATTACTTTAGCTGTACTGATATTGGAGAAGGTTAAACTTACAAATTGTTGGGTGTTAGTCCAGTCCCATTACTCATTTACGAGGGGTGAGTTCATATCTAAATGAAGCTTTTACAATGACCAATTTCCATTTAGCCATTGTTCCTCAGTTCTTCACCTAATTTCATTGTACACTTTTTTCCTTTACCTATTTTTTTTTCCCCCAGTAAGAAAGTAAGGTCATTTTTTAAAAAAATCTCTGTGTCATGTCTTTATCCTATGCCCTCCAGGAGGTGATCTCACCAATGTCTTCACAAGATCTAAGGCATCTTGTGCATACTCTTCCAACTTTCCTTATCTTCACTTTCTTCACTTCAGATTTTTCTCTGTCACCAACCCCCTTTCCTCTCATTTGGAGGAACATTTAAAAAAATCTCCTTAGCTACCATAGCTACCTGGATTGTTCCAAATTCCTGCCCAATTAAGGACACATTTCCCATTACACACACACACACACACACACACACACACACACACACACAAAATTGCTGCTGCTGCTCCACCAGCTCTTTTCTTGCCTACAAATATGATCAAATATTTACTTCCCTAAAAAAAAAAAGAAAAGAACACCTCAATTCTTTCCCTGTGCTTTCTATTTCCAATTATTCTCACCTTCATTCTTCTCATGTCTTGAAATAAGTACTCTGTACTCAGGAATCTGTGAAACAGTTCCTCTTGACCTAACATTGCTGAATCTTTAGCTACTGGTTCTCACTCTGTAATGATCAGCAGAGCTGACTGGTCTGAATCGTCTGGTGCGTTGTGTGTCTACACCAGATTACAAGTTTTCTTCATGTTTGTGGCTAGAGCTTCTTCAGATTTTCTGAACACTTTCTATCTGCAGACTAAATTCCTTTTTTTTCCCTGCTCTACACATTTACTCTCTTTCCTTTTTACCCTGTAATTATTTCATGAAATTACTTATATCACTTACATTACTTACATGAATATCACCGCAAGTCCACATTGTAAGTCATTTGCTACAGACAAAATCCTCTAAGATTTTTGCTCTCCTTGGTAAAGATACCAATATAACCACATGCCACATATTTGTTTAATGGTGGCAATACTAAGCCAGATGGAATTCTTAATGCATACACCTTTTGAAAATTTATTTTATTTTATTTATTTATTTTTTTCTGAGTGTGGGTGCTCAATCATGATAGAACTAAGAGGAAAAGTTGTTTGAGCTCAGGTACTTTCAATTCATTGTTAGCCCCTGAAAAAAAACCCTGTTTCCAAATTACGGTGTTGTATATCATGGAGAACTCTTGGGTCATTTCACTATTCTGGATGTTCTCCTTCCTTCTGGCATATTTTTATACAAAGGGTGAGAGAGTTATGACCACTCTAAAAGTGAAGTGGAAGCTTAGGTGGTATGGGTGAATGTGTTTAGCTGTCACTTTCCCCTTTGTACATGCACACGTCCCATAGCTATAGGAAGTCTTTGGTAGACATTTGAACAGCCTTTTTAGGAAGGAGGCGTTATCATGCTCTCTAGTCTGCGCTCCTTGAAGCATCATATCCTGCACTGATGGAGAACACAGGTAGATGCTGCCTATTTTTGGTCAGACCAAGTGGTGTGAAGTGTGCTGTATTCATCTACGTGATGTGCCCACCTTTTCTCCTTGGTAAGTTATTCTTACAGATAAAGGCTTTCAGAGAAGGGTATGGACAGTATTTCTCATCTATCTCATCTTCTAAAACTTTTGGGCTCTCTGGATGGACTGTCTCTTGCATCTTTCACAGTTTCCATTCAGCCCTGGGGCAGAGGCATCTCCCTCTATCTCACACAGGAATGGAGTTGAAGAAATGTCAGAGAGGGAATTGCTCTCCCGCAAAGGCCATGAGAACTGTTTGTGGAAGACCATATCCGTGGTCGGCAAACTGCGGCTGGCGAGCTACATGCGGCCCTCTGGCCCCTTGAGCGTGGCTCTTCCTAAGCCTTAGGAGTACCCTAATTAAGTTAAAAACAATGTACCTACCTATATAGTTTCAGTTTAAAAAATTTGGCTCTCAAAAGAAATTTCAGTCATTGTACTGTTGATATTTGGCTCTGTTGACTAATGAGTTTGCCGACCACTGCCATAGATTCAAGTTTCTGCGGTGTGGGCTTCTCCAAGGTGATCACAACTAACAGCATTCATTTCCCAGGGAAACCAAGTTAGGTTCCTTCAACAAGTCTGGAGGGAAAAGAGATGGCAAATACCGGGACTGTGTCTCACTTGCTCACTATTGTATATCTTCGGCTTCTCAGCGTCTGACAGAAATAGGGGCTCCATAAATATTTGTAGAACTGAATTGCATGAAAATGCATGGAATGTGTTGGCAGGCTAATACCAGATTTTTGAGACTTGGGCAAAGTCCTTGTTTTCTTATACCACTTTCTAAAGAAAGCATCAGATATTCCTAGGGTGGTGGTGTAGGAAGATTTTTCCCTAGGGCATTGCCAAGGTTGGGAATTTGGTTGGAGCTGATCTCTGTTAGAAGATTCAGAGGTCAAACTAGAAAATCTCACCTCAGTACATTTTAAGATTTAGGTGCCTTATCAAAGAATTACACCTTTCCATGCTCCGGACCTGGCTAATGATGAACATGGGATACTAGATTTGATAGGCCAGTAGGCAATGCTATTGTGACCACTGCTTTATTCCTCATTAGATTTAATTATAAATTTACCGTTATTGACAACAGTTTTGCCTATTATAAAAATAAAATGACCATTTGGTCAATCACATGCAATGTCAAATAGAAACATTCTATTAACTGGTATAAGTGTTATTGACATCAAATAGTTATAAAATCAACATTATAGCAATGTTCAGTGTAGCCTCAACAGTTTTTTAAAGCACTGAAACCATTTTCTTTTCATCAAGAAAACAAGGTATGCCACAGATGAAAATGACACATGTATTTTTGTGCTTATTATATAAAGGAAGGAGAAACATCTGAAATCTGTTTGCTAACTAGAGTAAAATATAAATTAGCCTGCAGGCGCCGTGTGTGCTGCACCCTGTCTGCTTGCCAGCCCTGCTTAGTCCCAATGTATTAATGAGCAAGTGCAAGTATTTGAACAATCAGCATTTCTGCATTTGCATGCAAACGCTCATGCTGTGTAATTATACACAGAGCTGGCACTCAAATTAATTAAAGCTGATTTCTTTGTGACTGCAACTGGTCATATCCTCGGCTTTGCCTTCCTATGAAGTCATCACTCTACATTCAACCTGACACTTCTGTCCCTGGCATTCTTAGTAATGCAAATGTTCGACAATTGTTAATCTGGCAATATTTTAGATTGCAGCTGACAATGGCTGGGTGTTTTTGTGCTTTTCCTCTCCTCTCTACCCTCCTCCCCTTGCCCCCCTTCTGGTATAAAGGACAGCTTTGAACGCTTGCTTTGTAATTATCTCAAATAATAATGCAAACAAATTACATGTATTGTTTCAGATGGTTCCCTCCCCTCTTTTATGACTCCACCCACTTGATTAGTGCTTACAAACAATTCATCAAACTTAAAAAAATTGTTTACTTGATAATAGCAAACAATTCGTTTGGATGGTTTTAGTCTTAATTTTGAAAAAGGCTTTAACAAGCGCTGTTTTATTTTCATAGATAGGGATCTCATAATTCAGGATCAGAGAGATTAGGAAGGAAAGAAGCAGCAATGACGGCTAGATTTGATTAAGACTTTTTTTGAATCCTCATCAAAGAGAGCAGTATTGCAACAGAGACGATTATTTGCCAAAAAGAACCATAAACATTAACTGCTAGGGCAGACGGCTGCCCGCAGAAGCTGTTCCACAATAAAGCCTTTTGGTCTCTCAGCTTCTCCGAAGGAACTGTTTCTGTGACAGTTCCTTTGGAAAGACATCCTTAAAGCAGTAAAGGTATCAATACGATTCTCTTTTCATAAATCGAAATCTCTGAATACAGGTGGCTACTAAAAACATCATCACGTAGGGCCCAGGGAGATCCGCTGCTCTGAAACATTCCTCTCAAATCTATCCTTACCACCAACCACAGCTCACCACCTTCCTCCCTTCTCGGTATCCCCTTAGCGACTAAGCCAGAAACTTGCATAGACAGCTGTTGCAGCCGCTGACTGTCTCTTTTTAGAGTGGACACCAAACAGTTCTATCGCTCAAGTTCAAGATCCTGAAATAGACTGCCAGGACGATTGCCTCAGTAACCTACATTTAAAAGTAGGGAATCTCTGTATCATCTATCTCTAGCATCAAACCAAGAGATATAATCGCCCTTACCTTATCTGGACAGTAGTACCTCTGGGTCCACACAGGACATCAGCAAGCAAGCTCCCTTCAAATTCCAATTGGCAGACAAGGGCGAATAGAGTGTGAGCCTTTCCCTGAGAGGCTTCCGGGGAGATCACAGTTACCACAGTGCCATGATCTGAAGCCTGCCCTGCTGTCTGTGTCATGAATTTCCTACGCAGCCAGGTGTCATATTGGCATGAATGTTGTTGCCAAGTACATTTTAAGAGGTGGGCGTGGCCGTGATCATGCAGCCAGTTCCACCTGTCTGTAAACCCTCATAACCTCCTATGCTTTCAATATTTCGCTCAGGTACCCAGTGACTTCATGAGTTACCCACGCACTGGGGCCGACTCAGAGAGGTGTGGGAACAGTATCGAGTTAAAGCAGCCCCGTCATTGTCGCACACAATGCTCATGGTTACTGGCAAATACCTCATTGCTGAATCAGGATTGGGAGGCACTGAGCAGGACCAGGCAGTTTTACTGCTTTCTGTTTGTTTCCTTTTTAGAAACCATCCTCTTCTAATTAACCATTGAGCAAAAATAGATTCTTTTTTTATGTTCAGTATTTAAAACTATAGCTTTCGCGTTTTATGCAGAGAGAATTACTATATTTTAACACCCCCGCCCCTTTTTTTAAAGCAAGCACTTGTGAAACCAAAGGCAAAGAAAAGTGAAAATTGGAGTTCCCCATACAATAAAATCAACATCACTGCACGTGCTGCATATTTTGGCCTTAAATTTTCTGATAGCAAATCAAATACATTTGTTGGTTATGATTCTTTGTCTTCTTCTCAAGAGAAAGGGATAAGGGGAAAAGTGTTTTGTAAACCTCTTAAGAAAAGGGAATCTTTTACTTCTTAAGGAGGAGGAGTAGACAGCGGGCAATCTTTTTATTTTTTTAGTGGGTGGTCGTATTAAAATACTTGGCTGGGTGCATATCTCTTTATGGGCATATGTGTAAGTGGAATTCAGGTATGGAAGTGGCAGGTCAAGATTTTGTAAACATACCAAATTTATATGTTTTATCCATCATCTTAAGGATGTCTTGATAGGAACAAAGTCTATAAAATACGGGGCTGAGTAGATGTAAATGGTATGTCTGACTGACAATTTCTACCCATTTTATCAGTGTGCTCTGGAAGTGGTCAGGTATTAATATTCTCAGACCCTTTAATTCCTCAGTGACGTTTAAATCAAGCAAAATGTTTTTCTTTGTTTTGTTTTAGATTGATTTAATCTCAAGTATTAAGTTTGGTCCAATATCCCACCCAAAGCAGGAGTTTCATGCTATATAATAAATAGCTACCATGTAATTAGACCAAACAGCAGAACAACCATCTGGATGAAGCCAGGGCTCCATCAGGCCTCTACTATATATATATATAGTAATATATATATATCACTGCCTTTTTTTTCAAATTACCCACCATCTAGCACAAAATTGACATGTAATGGCATTCAGTAAATTTTGCTAAGTAAATGTTTAGTGGTATATTTATAACTGCATATGTGGACATTGCAAATGATATAAATCAACTAACCTGAAAACTTTTTAAGGCTCCTTTCCTGTACAAGGCTTATTTATTACACACATAAATGTGAACAATAATCATTTGCTAAATAAACTGAAATTAAATAACTTTGGTGAGAATATGCCACTAAGTTTAAGACAATCCATTCCCATTTTAGCTAGAGATCATCCTTATTTTTCACTAGTATTGTCTTTTCTTTGGGATGAATTTTTTTCTGAAGCTTCATGAAGCTTTGAGGATAAATTTAATCCCTATTCCACATGAAAGTTATTCAAATATTTGAAAAATGGCTATCATTTTTCCCTAAGTCTACTCTTTTTTTCAGACTGAACATTCCTTTAATCATTCTAATATGAGATGGCTTGTAAGGCCTCTCACCATATTGGATAGATTCCAGTTTGTCCATTTCTCTCCTAAATGTGGCAACAGAACTGAATGCATTACTTGAGATGTGGTCTAATTATGCAAAGTACATGGATCCCGGTGCCTGCCTTGTTCTGGACTTTATTTCTAATAATTTAGATTTTATGAAGGCAGGAAGTACACTCTGAGGAGGGGATGGTATCATTATCATATTCTTAGTTCTTGAACTTTTACAAAACTGAAATGTCTGTCTTTTTCATACCAAATTTTGTCTAATTAAATTTCTTGCATCTTGTTCTTATTGCATTTGCTGCTTTGGAGGGAAATAGTGGACTTATATTCACCCATCCTAGAACTCATCTTTGGTACTGGCCCACTGTTCTAATTAGTTGTGGCATTTTTTAAAAAAAAGATATTTTTATTGATTTCAGAGAGGAAGAGAGAGGGAGAGAGAGATAGGAACATTAATGATGAGAGTGAATCATTCACTGGCTGCCTCCTGCACATCTCACCATGGAGACTGAGACCACAACCCGGGCATGTGCCCTGACCAGGAATCGAACTATGACCTCCTGATCCCTAGGTCAACGCTCAACCACTGAGCCATGCCTGCTGTCCTATTTGTGGCATTTTTGAATCCTGATTTTGCTACGCATAATTCTGGTTACCAATTTCATTTTGTGTCATTCTTTAAAACACATCTGAGTGGGTCAGGCACTATACCAGGCAGTGATGATTCCAAGAACAAGAAGACATGGCCACTTTCCCAAAAATGCTCATGGCGTAGCAAGCAAGGACACTGCCAGTATAATTACTATGCCTTCCACGATTTCTTTCAAATCATTGGCAAATAAAAGTAGCAGTGCATGTCTCAGAGATCTCTCTTTAGATTGACAGCAATCAATTAGCTTTAGTTAATGAGAATAAAATATAACACCTACCATTTTAACTGAGCATTTATTTAAGGATAGGTTAAAAAGCACTCCATGCCATTTAAGAAGCACACTCTTGCCAAAACTGGTTTGGTTCAGTGGATAGAGCGTCGGCCTGTGGACTGAAAGGTCCCAGGTTTGATTCCAGTCAAGGGCATGTACCTGGGTTGTGGGCACGTTCCCAGTGGGGGATGTGCAGGGGGCAGCTGATCGATGTTTCTCTTTCATCGATGTTTCTAACTCTCTATCTCTCTCCCTTCCTCTCTGTAAAAAATCAATAAAATATATTTTTAAAGAAAAAAGAAGCACACTCTTTATGATAGCTAGTTTTAAACCCTCATTACTGTTGAGGGAACTAAATTTCAGAAAGTTTCTAAAACTTGCCCAAATTACATATCTGATAAGTTGTGGAGCTTCGATTTGAACCCCCAAAGCTCTATGACTCCAAAGTTTATTCTTAATCACTGTTAGGAGGTAATTCTTTTGGAAACTTCCTAGCAAAACTATAAACTATCTCTAATTTATCTTCTAGGAAGGTATGATTATTTTTTATTAAAAGACTTGTAAAAATTCAGTTATACTCTCTTTTGAAGAACAAACGTTAGTTAGTTTGCTTGGGGTTGCTTTGTTGTTAGTGAACCCATACTGGTTCTTAATCATCACTGCCATCTTCTCCAAAGGCTCACTTTTCCTTTCCTTGGGACTGATCTCAAACTCATTGTTTCCTGTCTCAGAATCTTTCTTTTTTTCCTAATAAAATCAGGTCAGCATTGATTCATCTCAGGTTTTCTTAACTCGGCCCCATTTTTCATGATACCTCAAAAATAATTGGCAAGGGTTCCATGGGCACCCTCGGACTTCTTTCTTTCCTGAAGACAGTAGAACATATTCATGGAGCTCTCTGCTTCACCTCCTTGGGGTTCACTTACCATAAGGGGAGTTATTGGAAGTAAAGTGAAGACTGAGTTATTCTGGACTAAGTCTTACACATACAACACACTTCAAACGTCTTTGTTAGAAAAAATCTACACAGTAGAGAGGGGGAAAACCCCCTGCTTTATAAAAAAGAGAAAGACCACTATTTTTTGCCCTCTTGGAAAGCAGCACATATCACACATGAGTGGTTCTTTTATTAAGCAAAACAACTAGACAAATCTGGATGAGACTCAAGTTGAGAAAGTCAAGGTCCTGGGCACAGCCTGATGGCAGCCCTGGATAAAGAGGGGGCTAAATGTCTCTGTAATAAATTATGAACAATTTGTCAGTCTGGGAAACAAGACTTGGACATGGGAAGAAGGGAAGAGATATGAAGTGGTGTGAGGTGTTGCCCAAGAACGTGGCAGAAAGCCCAGAACACAACAGAGGAATCAAGCCAGGGAGAATTTCTGAAGCTACTCATAATCAAATCTCAAAACATAGATGCCTCGGTGCTGGGTTAGTCCAAGAGATGACACAGAAATAATAATATAGGATGGGGCCCTTTTCTTCAAGATAGAAATATTAGTGGATAATCCTAATTTTGTAAAATAAAAATAAAAATCTTTAGAAGAGGCAAATAGCTTCTATTTGGTAACTTTTATAATTACACTTTGAGAGGGTTTTAGAAAGTAATAAAACCCATATCTTCTTATAATGTTCTTTCTATTGATATGATTTTTCCCTAGTAGCACTTTTATTAATATATTTTTAAGAGCTGTATTTATTCTTTTTATGGACTATCCTACATAATAAAAGGCTAATGTGCAAATGACCAAATGGTGGAATGACCGATCACTATGATGCACGATGACCATCAGGGGACAGACACTCAATGCAGGAGCTGCCCCCTGGTGGTCAGTGTGCTCCCACAGGTGGAGCGCCGCTCAGCCAGAAGCCAGGCTCACGGCTGGCGAGCACAGCGGCAGTGGTGAGAGCCTCTCTCACCTCCGTGGCAATGCTAAGGATGTCCAACTGATGGCTTAGGCCCACTAACCCATCAGTCAGACATCCTCCCAGGGCTCCTGAACTGCTAGAAGGTGCAGGCCAGGCTGAGGGTCGACCCCCCAAGTGCACAAATTTCATGCACCGAGCCTCTAGGACATAGGAATGCTTCAGATTATTTCTGGTAGGTAAGCATAGAATGAAAGAAAGGTACACTTCCAAGAGAATGCAGAATCCCCCAACATGAAAGATTTTTCAAAATGTCAATTTATCTAGAAAAAACTAAAGTGTCAGTTTCATATGAATTTCATAGGACTAACCAAAGAATTAGCAATACATAAAGGTTTTTGAGATATTTTTTCCAGAACAACACTGTATATATACACATTGATCATATTATCTTTAATGTTCTTAATAAAAATATGTTTATTAATAAAAATAATCAATTCTGATGGAGAATATTAAATAATCTATATATTATATTATTAAGATAGATACACATATACCTATAGATGTGTATATATATGTGTGTGTGTGTAACAGAAAGTTTAAGGTTCACGACTTTAATCAATGGTTGAAAGTAAAAATGTATTGCTGAGAATGGTTCTCATTGGCAACATGCATTATTGGAAGCATCAGCATAGAAGTATTATGCTAATGCAGTATGACTGGAAGAAGAACCTCACTGAAATATTCAAGAAACTGAATACTGAGCAGTTCGTTGCAGAATGGCAATTATGGGACCTGGTCTGGTTTCATTATTGGGGATGAGTGAGAATAAAATGCAAAACTGAAACATAAATGATGCAAGGCATATCAGGTATGAGGCTTCCTTTTTGTTTTAATTATCAAAGTGTTATTAATAAGTGCTTTGAAATATATGATCCTTTTTTTTGATGTTGGCTATTTCAAAGCAAAATATTATATGGGCTTATACTCCATTATATTATAATGATTCTAATAGCTAACAGTTTATTACTATGTGCCAGGTATTATTATAAACATTTTATATGCATTATCTTATTTATTACTACCAGAACTCCATGAAGTAGATAATATTATCTTCTTTTGACAGAAGAGGAAAACTGAGGTACAGAGAAGTTAAGCAACTTGTCCACAGTCACTCTGTGAGCAAATAATTGAGCTGGTTTTGAAACTCAGGTAGCATCTGGAGACCATATATATCTACTCATTTATTTTGCATCTACTGCAAACTTTATGTGCCCACTATGTTCTTAAGTGTTTTCATATAATTTATGCACTTATTAAGGAGAGGCCCATCTTCATAATTTATTTTGCAATGCTATGCAATCCTTAATATCCTACCCAAAGTGAGTATAAAACATATTTGTGTCTGTTAGGATTCAGCTGAAAGGTCAATGTATTTATGGAACTTTTATTGATTTCATTGGGCAGAACTGACCTGTTTCCTTTGTGTCTTCTTAACCTCTACAGATGCCTATATATGCCCCTAATATCCACTGCACCTATTTATTTACATGTGTACTTATCTCCAGGACCTTGCTTGGTGTTGGAACACAGTAGGTGTTAAAGAACTTTTGAGGGATGAATCAGTAACTGGGGCTAATCCTGTATCAGTTTTTGACACATAATTTTTCCTGTCAGGCACCCATTTACCTCCTGCTGGGAGAAAGAGTACTGCTTTCTCTAGACTTTGAATTCATGATTTTGTTGTTGTTCTTTACTAACCTAAAGTGGTAAAGAAACATGAGTTTCTCTGCTCAAGCAAGGAGCATGTTTGATAAATACAGGGTGGACAAAGTAGGTCTACAGTGGTAATATAAATAAATAATACAAAAATTAATTAATAAATAATACAAGAATAAACTGTGTTTTGTGTACTCGCAACTGTAAACCTACTTTTTGCCCACCCCTGTCAATAAGGTAAAAATACTGAATCAATAAGCTTTGTGTTGGATTACCTCCAAGTTTCCTGAAGTTTGCCCACATTGCCTGTGATAAATGTGGCTCAATGCCCTTTGCCTCAAAATCTTTATTATCAAGTAATCTGGCCCATTGTTTAAACAGAGAAGGAAAACCTAATGCTTTCACCCCAACATAGACCTGGGAAAAGAGTAAGTCAAGTGCAGACTAAAGCACTGGCATAAGACTACCCTTTCCTTTCTTCATTTACTTATCTGACATTTGTTGACTGAATAAATGACAGCTCAGGGTGAGGGGGGAGCTGCAGGTGCACTCAGAGATGGCTATAGAGAGGTGGGGACTTTTGAATGAAGCAGTAGGATGAAGGGTTCATCAAGAGAGGGAAGAGTGGCAAGCAGACAATTGGAAAGCAGGAGGAACAGCACTAACCATGCAGGAATATGGGGGTACATGATTTCTTGGGCAACTGTGAGAAGTTCAGTGGAACAGGAAGCTCTTGGAGGAGAGGAGGGAAGGAGGAGGTAGCCACACAGTCCTGTGTGAACATTTTATGATAAAAGAATGCAGCAGTAGAACTGTAATTTAGGTAGACTCTTTTATAACCTCAAGGCATGGCCTTATGAAAGAGGCCCACTAAGCCATCGGTCAGACACCACCCATGCACAAATTCATGCACTGGGCCTCTAGTATTTAATAAAACATTAACAAATGTTATTTAATAAAACATTAATAAAACAAGGCATGGCCTTATGAAAGTCCTTTTATACCAGGGATGCAAAAATCAGATGCTTAAAAAGTCCAAGCAAGTGAAGATTAATAAGTGAGGAGACTGGAGATAAGGCAATAGGAAATAGTGGTACTGTGTTGGCATGGGGGACACAAGCCCAGTGTTATCTAGTGATACCAGAACTTTCAACTCTTCTTGATAAGTCAATTTTTTAATGTGAAATACCCAATTTTTAAAATATTGACAACCAATTTAATGTTTTATTAAATACTAGAGGCCCAGTGCATGAATTTGTGCATGGGTGGTGTCTGGCTGGCCCCGCCCCCATTGGGGATGGGGCCAGCAGGGGGAGGGGCTGCAAGCGGTTGGTGGGCCAGCCCGCCCCCTGGTCAAACTCTCAGTTGAATTCCTGATAGAGGGGACAATTTGCAGATTAACCTTTTATTATATAGGAGGATTATGTTGGTAAAAAAAATGCTTGTTATCACTTTATGACCCTGATTTTCACTTTGCATTCTATAAAATGACTTGATAACATTTGCTCTATCTTCTTCAAAATATTATTAGAAAGATCAAATCATCTTGTAGATAGGCTATCACAATGTGCCACTGCAATTGAAATATTATTTATATTATTGTTACTGCCACGAATTATCTTTTTTTAAATTAATTTTAGAGAGAGAGGAAACGGGGGGGTTGGAGAAGAAAGAGAGTGATTGTGTGAGAGAGAAACATCGATTGGTTGCCTTCCATATGCACTAGGATCAAACCCGAAACCTAGGTATGTATGTGCTCTGACCGGGAATTGAATCTGGGACTTTCCGATGCTCCAACTGGATGATGCTCCAACTGGATGATGCTCCAACTGGATGATGCTCCAATCAATTGAACCACACTGGCCAGGACCCAATTCTCATTTTTAACATGCTGATTTGTGTCTCACTGACTTTTTTCCCTCTTTATTTTTATCTAACAATGATCAAAAAAAGAGCATGGCATACCATAGCCTGACATCAAAGGAATCCAGGTCCAGCACTGCTGACTGGCGGTGCGATTGGTTGGCACTTCTGTTTCAAGTTATGTGAGTATTAGCTCTTCTTTTGCAGTAGGATGGGTATAAACACTTTTGAAATACTTTATCTAATTTGATTATATATATATATATATATATATATGAATGCCATTTTGCCTCAGCTTACATTACTCTGAATAATCAAAAGTCTAACAAAGAAAACTCATAGTAGACATTACCCAAACATATTGGAATGAGCTATCAAAATACTCTCTCTTTTTAAATTATTATTTCTTTCCTACGAAGTAGAGATTCTCATGGGCTTACAGAGTTTTTGGCCAAAGTTTTGTTTATCCTTACCCAATTTGTAGGCTAAAAAAACAAGCAGAGCTGATACCAATAAATACTAAAAATGGACCCTAGAATTAAAGATAACAATTAGATATTGGCAGATCTCCCCAGTTGAAGTTGCAGAATCTCTTTCTCTTACTTTACTTCTTTAAACAGGATTTATCTCATTTGTCTGAGATGATTTTAGTGTGGTCCTGCCAGTGACCTCTCCAATTTTTCTCTGCATGTCCTTATGCTGGTTGAGAGGTCTGTACGATTTTCACAGAATGCGTTCAGACTTTCTGTGGCATCTGGGCTTTTTTAAGAAACCAAAAGATCTCATAAGCATCCCATAAATTTCACCCTGCTGCTGACTGGAACTTCTTCAGAAGCAGCAGCGGAACAACCGGGTCTTCTTTAAGTGCTTCTGTAAAGACTTATTTCAGCAGCTGCGGTTGAGGATTCCACTGCAGGCAGCCCAATAAGGTTTAGATTAAAAACGGGAAATAAACCTCTTGAAGTAGAATTCTGAATGTACCCACCAGCAAGAATGAAATGAATCACGTTTCCTGTAGGTGACATTTTACTCTATGACTTAAGGAATCTCAGAAGGAAAAGTGTAGGTTTGCCTAGAGAGGAGTGTAGGAAAAATTTACAAAGAAATGAAAAACCTAGGAATGAGGAAGGCAGGTTGCCAATTCTGTGATTTAAAAAAAAACACACCCCGAAAAGCACACTAGGAATATTCAAAAACTGAGCCTTCGGCATAGAGAGTCAAAGCAACCTTTTAAACTTTCCAGAAATAGGGCTGTAACTCCATCTCATCTTCTTAGATTTTGTGATGAATAGAAGTTGGGAACTGAATTTTACGTTTTGAACGAGGCTAAAAAAGTGAATACTGGGAAGATCAAATCTGGGGCCTGTGCTATATTGGTAGTCTGAGTCACAGTGAGAGAACTGGAAATACTCTGTTCCTGCCCCATGTCAACTTATTTCCCTTCGTCTTTGTCCTCCTATTCCTGTGAACAAGTTGAAGTCAGAGAAAACTTTGGGAGAGAGTTAGAAGAGTCTCAGGTGGAGGGAAAGAAAGAAACATAGTTTGGCTCCAAAGTTTAGATCTTATCGTGAAAACCAAAGGGCACTGTACTTGTGAAAACTCCCGTAGGGCTATCCTTAAGAGTTGCAAAGTCACAATCAGATGGAGCTTCAGGGGATCTGTAAGATCAAGTCAGAAAAAAAATACTTAGCCTAAGCCTCAAACAGACTGGTTCCTCCTTGCCTTTGGATGACCTTTCCTCTTATTCCACTCCTGGGAGTCACATCTAAAGTTCCATCCCTCTGTTCTGTCGCTGTCTCCAGCCACATCTGCAGGTGGGTGGAATGGGATGGCCGGACAAACAGGTTTGGGTGTGGTGTCGTGTCACATTGTCAAAGGGTCACAGCCATTTGCTTTTAACCTTTGCATTTATATCTCAAACTGAGGATGTGCAATATGTTTTGGAAATCTGGTGCCTCACATTAATGTTTTCCCCTTTTATAAACAGGTCAATTAGTTGAGGTTGTTTTTTTTTTTTTTTCCTAGTTGACTATCACTGCCACAGATCTGGGAACTTCTTGAAGAGAGAGACTGTGTTGTATATTTCTGAAATCCAGAAGTACTCAAACATAATGGGTGTGTAACAAATGTAGGTTGAATAAAGAAAACAATTCTTAAAAATGTAATGTGCTCTTAGATGCTCATTTTAGCATAGTTACAGGTTAGAGATAAAGAAAGGTATGAACTTCCAGGAGAGTAACTAGGCAGACTTACAGCGTTAACTAATTCTAATAAGTCAGACTAAGATCACTGTATGATGAAGGCGGACAAATACTTTATTTTATTTATAATAATTAGCCAAAGTAACCTACTATATTTCCTTTACATTTAGGCAGTATTTGAATACATCCTGTATCAGGAAGCAGTTCTTAAGATTTGGGGGGTTATAAGCCCCCCAGTTTGGGAATCCATGGGAAGCTATGGATTCTCGCCTCCCCTCCCCCCGCCGCCGGGGGGTGGGGGGTGGAGGGTGGATGGAGTGCACATTCATATCTACTCAAAAACAAAACAAGAAACTTTGTCTATGAACATTCTGAAGCTCATTCATGGACAAACCTGTATTCCAGGTTAAGAACTTGCATAAAGGCAAAGCCCTTGAATGGTGACCTTCAAAGTCCAGGAGAGGGCTTTCAAGAAAAGGCTTATTTCAAGATTCAGAACAGTAGACTTCTATAGAGCACAATCACAAATTCCATCCATTCCAAGAGACTGAATTGAAAGAAACAAATATGCGTGTGGAGCTGCCCCCTCTCTGTGGAGGTAATGGAATTTTCATGCACACCCCACAGGGCAGAACAACTCAAAGGCGCTTGTTAAAGCCAGATGACACGCTGCAGTACTAAGGCCATAGCACACTGTCCTCACATCCAGAGACACACAGTAGGTTCACTGTGCTGAAACACATTAACATAGCAGAGGGGTGGGGTTTGCGCTCTGGAAGTTTAATGGGAAGAGTAAAATATTTCCTAAACAAATTAAAAGAGAAATTACTGTCATTAATCACTCGCTTGTTAACATGGTTTTTCCTGGGACCTAACATTTAAACTGATGACCAGTCAGCCCCTAAGATTCAAAGGCCAGGGAAGAACTTGTGAGAAAGCAATCTGCATCTCACTTGTCCTTCCTGACCCCTCATCTCCCCTCTTCCCAGCAACTGCTAATAGTTTCCTCCTTGCAAGGCAGCGGGAAAAAATATTGAACTTACTAACTGAGCCAACTGCAAATTGCCAAACTAGAAGCTGAAAGGTTGTGTTTTAAAATGCTTTTGTAGCCAAACAGATGTATTTCTAAATTTCACTCCACTTCATTCACTGGCTTCTCCTCCACTATTTTTAGGATTCGTTGCTCATTTTTCTTATCATTTTCCATTTCATTGCTTTTGTTGCACATTTGAGTAACTGCAGGTCAAATGTGCTCCAGACTATTCTGTGAAAGACATGTGAAAATCAAATCGAAACTGTATGATTAATGATGTGAATCATCTGTTTTTTAAAAAACAGGAAGGTAAACAAGTGCCTGGCAAAGCCCCACCTGCTTCGCTGCTGTTGTGGTGCCGTGCAGATCAGGAGGAAAACAATTCCCCCTTCTCAAGGCTGAACTAAAATTAGGCTCCACCTGCAAGATGTTAATGAAAACTTACACAGCTGCATTCCAGAAACAAGTTACCCAGATTGCTTTTGGAAAGCTCCGTGTAAAAGCAAACGTGTTCGCTCTTTGCCTAATCCCCAAAATGGAGTATTAATTTTAATGGCAATTATTAGCACAATCACCAACTGATAAGTAATCTCAAAATAGACCCAATAGTATCAAAGAGGAGATAGACGGTAATTTTATGCACGCATCCTGCTGGGCTTAACCCCTCCCTCACACATGCATACTTCCTGTCTCTCCTTTGGCACTTGCCTTCTATCGGAGGACACCAGAACAAGTGATGTCACTGGAATGGATGGCGAGCAGGTCCCATTGGCGCAGCGGAGCCTCCCTTATCCACATGCTGCTCAGTGGGAAGAAGGGGGGGCACCTTGGCCCTGGGTGTCTTTTGCAGATTCTCCAGCATTATTTGGAAGAGAAGCCTCCAATCAAAGCCAAATCACGTCAGACTCACATCCACCTTTTCCTGGCAGATTTAAGACACACTGACACGCCTGTATTCTCCTTGGGGAAGGTGATCTCCATTTCTATTTCCAGGTCAAGCGTTCCCAGCTCCATTCTGTAGGCCACAGGACTCAGATTTGATCCCCATTACTTTTCCAGACCATACTCTAGTGCTTATCATCTGAGAGAAAGATGTGTTAGGAGATAATTATTTACTACATTATATGTGCCAGAAAAATTTTAAAGCTGCCATTTGGGGATGGAGAATCTCTGCCTGTTCAAAATGCCAGCCTTGAAAAAAAAATCCTCTTTATTATTTCCTTGACTTGCAGTGGAGTCTTATCAAAGGAGCCTAAGGTTGTTCTGATGTGGTCTATTTTCCCGATGTTGTATAGTTTCTTAATATTTTCACAATTACAAAAAAAAAAATGTTTTGAAGTCCAATCGGCTCAATTAGATCACAGGCAGCAGATTCGGTTTCTGTTAGAGCTTAAATAACGAAGAAAACAGCAATGCTAACAAGTAGAAGGCTGCCTTTCATTACCCTATCTGAGTTCATTAGCCTAATTCGGGCTTATTAATTATTGGTCTGATGAGCTCATCAATGTAAGTATGCCAGCCTCACGAGGGCTGCATTTGGGGAATAGTCAGTCTTTTTCAAGACTTCTACAGGGCCCTCAGATGATATTCCCATTTCACTTCCATTTCAGGCTGCTGCCCGCCTCAATAAATGTATCTGAACCGCCTATGAAGGCAACACGGCCGGAATAAACATTTTGTTTATAACACAGCTCTGCTTGCCACTGTCAACAGAGAAATGTAAAAAGAGATTTAAGTTTTCATTCTTAGATAGTGAACTCCTGTGTGTTTCTACAATGCAGGTCATTACAGACTCGCTGCCCCCTGAGATTGAGCAATTCCTGTGCGCCTGTAACAAAGGGCTGCGGATCTGGCAGTGTGGGAGTGGCCTGGGCCACTCAGATAAGTTTCATTCACTGCAGGAGCCCAAGGGAACAGTGCATCAAGGCAGCTGCACCGCTTCGGTTCATGGTGTAACTTTACACTATTTTCCCTTTAAGTCGCTACTAATCCCCTGGGTTTACATGTTTTTGGGGGGCTGCATGAGAGAAAAGCAGTGTGAAATTTCCTGAAAGCCTCCTTATAAATAAGACTTACGATATAGACCAGCTCTGTTGATGAAAAGACTGAGAGAAATGCCCT
Organism: Myotis davidii; assembly: GCF_000327345.1. NCBI lineage: Eukaryota > Metazoa > Chordata > Mammalia > Chiroptera > Vespertilionidae > Myotis > Myotis davidii. The sequence goes on along the minus strand of NW_006300036.1, from coordinate 1,484,957 downwards.
GAGGGCCCCAAAAACTGTTTTACAAGGCTCCCACTGAGACTTTTTTTAGTCTCTATATAATGACTGCAAAATAATGATAATAATTTTAAAAAAATTACTAACTAGGTTAAAATCTCACCGTCCCCAAATTCAGTTGCAAACTGAGGCTTCGCATTAACATAAATCCTGTCTACATATTTACTAACCAATATTGCTTGTTTAAACTTGGTCTTCTCTTTCTAGAAATTTCATTGACAAACGGAGGAAAGAGAAAGCAAAAATAAGCAGAAAATCGGGGGCATTTGAGATTGGAACACTGGCCTAGATCCAGGAACTCTAGATCTGCTTTCTCAACTGTGTGTAAGACACCAGTGTGGGCCATTTTCATGCTTCATCTACATAGGTCAATTCTTTGAAGTGTTATTGTTCCATTTTAAAGGTGAGGAAACTGAGGCTAGTAAATGACAGAACCATTCATTTAGCATGGGAGTGTCTTACTCTAAAATAATCATGCTTTTTTTTTTTCTCTAATTGCCAACTAGGGAAGCTAGAGGAAGTGTAAAAAAGTCAAGGAGAGACAAGAGAAAAACACTCTTCCCTCTTTATTCCCTTGAGCTCTTCTTTATCACTTGGTGGCTCTCCCGTGTTCACTCTTCTGCTTCTAGAGTTGGTTTGACCTTCTACCTTGTTATTTTTATGAAAACACTAACTCCTCTTACACCTCCCATTTCCTAACATTCTGTTCTGTTCACCCCATCTGTGCCCCCATCAGTTTTCCTGGTCTCTAAATCCTCCTAAAACAACCGTTTGGAAACAATTTTGAGGTCCACCAACTTTCCTATGCATCTGTCTTTTGTAATTTAGAAGACAGGGACTGTGTGTTTTCTACTTGTCATGTTTATGTCTCATACTCTGTGGGTACTAATAAATGCTGAATAATAGCAGCTTTATGACAATGCAGAACCAGAAACACAGGTTCTTTCTTACATTTAGTATTTCATCACCAGCAAGGAACCTTTACTCACTGTCGGCACTATGCTAGGCACTAACTGAAGTTCATTACTGAAGCCTGGCTCCTACATTTGTACACTAAGATATTTTACTTTTCTTTCTTATTTTCTTGACCAAAAAAAAAGGGGGGTGGGACAAAGATTGGCACCGAATCTTCTTATTCAATCCACAGCATTCTGAAGATAGAGGTTGGTCCTTTTTTGAGGAAGGGGGATCAAGGTACATAGTGTGCTGAATGAGAACTCCTTGTGAGTCAGTGCTGAAGCCATATACAAATGTCAGTTTGCTGTTGCACAGTATCTAAAATTTGTATTTTCTAAGAATAATGAGAAACAAAACCCTCTGTGTTCATGCTGTGTCTAAACAAGCAGAGTAAATTGAGACAGTTAAACTTGATAATTTAGTCCAAAGATTCATTTGCTTATAATCCTATATAATAAAGAGGTAATATGCAAATTAACCCTCATGCCCTCACAAGATGGCTGCCTACGACCGGGTCAGCAGGAGGATTAGTGAGGGACAACCAAACGACTGAACAAGTAGCCTGCGTGAGGTGACCAGGCCAGCGGGGGGCCTTGGGGGCAACCAGTCCAGCAGGGGGTCAGTTGGGGGTGACCAGGCAAGCAGAGGGGGGGCAATTGGGGGCAACCAGGCTGGCGGTGGGGGGCGACCAGTAAGGCAGGCAGGTGAGTGATTAAGAGCCAGCAGTCCAGGATTGTGAGAGAGATGTCTGACTGCCGGTTTAGGCCCGATCCCCAGGATCGGGCCTAAACTGGCAGTTGGACATCCCCGAGGAGTCCCTGATATGTAAATCAACCGAATTGTGAAACAACAGGATACTAAACCGGCAGTTGGACATCCCCTGATGGGTCCCTGATTGGAGAGGGTGCAGGCTGGGCTGAGGGGGAGCTCCCCCACCCCCCGGTGTATGAATTTTGTGCACTGGGCCTCTAGTATCAATATAATTGGCTCAAAAGGGTTGTGGGTTTCTTTCTTTCTATTTGTTTTTTGTAGACTTTCCTAAATACTGATCTCAGTTCTATTTCTTTTGCTCCCCTTTGTGGACAGAGGCCACAAACATACAGGAAAAATAAAAAGCCCCTTGCAAACTTGGGACATTAATTCATGCGCAGACCCATTGTAACATCATAGGTTTGTTGTTCTCAATCATTAATTCAGTAAATATTTATCAAACACTACCTACCACATTCTTGGCTCTGTGCTATTCAGTGAACTACACAGTCCAGTGTAGAGACAGACATGTAAACAAGCAATTAATAAAATACAGTGTGCTGTAAGGGAAATAGTCTTACAGGAATGATAAATTCTTCCCATGTGCTCTGAGAAGGCGACATGTGGGAGGTGACATTTCAGCTGTGTCTTAAAGATGAATAGTTGTTCACTGTCAGAGAGTGGGAAATATATCATAGGTGAAGGGAACAGCAAGTGCATAAATAGAAGTCCGGGGAAAAGGATAGTATAGTGTGTCTATTACCTAGGGTATATGATAAGAAATAGTACAAGATGATGTTGAATTATCTAGTGATGAAGGCCTTTTTGCATCACTCTAGGAAGATTAATATATCTTATAGGCATCAGAAAGTCATGATGAGTTTTAAGCAGAAGAATAATATTATTATATTTATTCTCTAGGAAAAGAATTCAACATAAACAATGGCTTGGCATAGTTGTAGATAAGGGTGAATTTCATGATCATTATTTTAGTCAAGTCATAAGGAAATGAGGGGCTTTACTTGAGAAGTGTAAGAGAAAATGAATAAAATATGTAATTGAGAGATATTTAGGAGGTTGAACTGATAGGATCTGAAAACTAATACAAAACATAGGAGAGGGAGGTCAACTTGAACAATTGTCTATATTGTGGTGCTCTTATGGGAAATGATACTGAGTTATTTTCATATGTTAAATTATTAATATCTCACAGTAATAATGTGACATAAACAATAGGTAGTTTTATCCCTATTTTATATGGAGCTCAGGAATGGTGAGACTGGCTAGTTACCCAGTGTCACAACATAATGGAATCAGGATTGGAACCGGAGTCTTCTCAAAAGTCAGTATATTCTTCACACATTTCTACTATCTTCGGGTGGCATTAATGAAATTTCCTTTTATAACCCTGATATAGATTTTAAATCAGATAATAAATTTGATTAGTGAGTGTTAATGACAAATTTAAAATTTTCACTTTGAGTGAAAACATTTTTTTTCCCTAAAAGTATTTATCAATTCTGGTTAAAAGCCTAGACAAATATTTTTGCTGCCAAACAACAACAAAACAGAAAATAAATTTCTGTTAACTGCTTAGTAGTAAAAAAGACTGACATCTTTTTGTTAAGGAAAAAATTTTTGCCATGGAGTCTGCTAGAGATGAGGCCTAATACCTGGGTAGAATGACATAAATTTTCTAATAGCTAGTCACTTGATTTCAACACACTTTTTCAGTACTACTGATTCAAAATACTCAGGGAAATATATTATCAAAGAAAAATATTTCTAAAGTTAGCTGAGGAAGTATCTTTTTTCCTAATAAGCACAGTGGGCTTTTATTACATAACTAGAGTTCTGGTGCATGAAATTCATGCATGGGTAGGGTCCCTAGGCCTGGCTGGCGATCAGGGCCAATCTGTGAGGTGACCAGCAGGGTGATCAGGGGGCCACCACCGGCACCCGCCTTGGCTGGCCTGGGCCTGTGGGCTGGGGGCAGCTCGGTCATTCCGCCATTCGGTTGATTTACATAATTGACCGAATGGTGGAACAACAGGATGCTCAATGCAGGAGCTTCCCCCTGGCAGTCAGCGTGCTCCCACAGTGGGAACGCCGCTCAGCCAGAAGCTGGGCTCATGGCTGGCAAGTACAGTGGTGGTGGCAGGAGCCTCTCCCACCTCCACAGCAGTTGGACATCCCCCGAGGGCTCTCAGACTGCAAGAGGGCACAGGCCAGGCTGAGGCCCAGCTCCCCTCCACCAAGTTCACGAATTTTGTGCACTGAGCCTCTAGTATAGGATAATAGGTTACTAGATGGGGATGGGTGGGTGGAAGGCTGCCTTTTTTTCATATTGAGGTCATTTAGTTGTTTTGTGTTTGTTGTTTGTTTAACTTCTACTTCTCGGTTAAGTCATCTCATTTTAGTATGATGGATGCTGTATTTCTTAGCGTCTTCTTTGCTTTTGTGGTAATTTGGGAAGGTATTCCTTTGTGTGAGCTACTTGCTCCTGGCCTAAAATCTATAAAAGAAAAGAGGATGGTGTGTGTGTGTGGCAGGGGGGTGGGGGGTGAAGGTAACATGGCCTTCAGCACTTTCTTTTTTCTTTCTTTCTTATTTTAGTTTTATATTTTTCATTTGAAACATTTTCCTGCAAGGGTCTTCTAAATAGAGTTGGAGGATGTTTTTGATATGCAGATCAAGCAAAATGGTAAATACATGGCCCTCTCTTTTTAAACACTCCCTTATTCTACATCTGCCTGTCCTCTCACTTTCTTTGATTTCCATAAGCCCTGCCCTGGGTTTGTATTGTAACTTGGTAAAGTTCCCTTGTCCCTTACCACAGAAATGCTTCTTAAGAAACTCCATTCAGAATTTAATCCATCAAGCTTTAGCTATTCTTTCTCCTCCTTCCTTCTGAAGATTTAGTGACTAAGTCTTTGCTTTGATTTTCCTTTTCTGACTTGAGAGTTCTCACTTTCTCTCCTAATTGCTACAATCTGGTGTCCCCTTTTGCCTGGAAGTAAACAAAAACAGAAACAATTGGTGAAGAGACACATGGGCTCATGAGCTCACGTGCCTGACTAGCTGATGGATGGGAAGGTCTGCCTCTTAGGAATGAGATCTTTTTACCATTCCATGCAGCCCCAGTTTCAGGATGGGCTGTATGTGAGGCACAGTGGTAAGTGCCTTACCTGCATTAGAGTCCTCCAACCAATCTGCAAAGTAGGCCTTGTTACCATCTCCATTGTTTCAGTTGAAGGAATCAAATCCAAAAAAGATGACGTCTCTTTCTTAAAATCATTCACCTAGTAAGTGATAGGAGTGCTTGGTACACCCAAGTATTTCTGACTGTAGTACCTGAATTGAAATACCTAGTTTATATTTTTTCATCTGAGAACTTCCTGGTGTCACTGTAAAACAGTTCTCTAAATTGGAGGAGTAAGTTACCATTATATTATTTCTTGAGTGCTAATATTCCAGAAAGTATATTTCCTCTGATGCCTGTGGACTTGTTAACAAGATTCTAAAAATAGGGAAGAATAGAAAAGTTGACAAGGTCACTCACTGAAAGGAAAATAAACATATCGTTTATTGAGAAAAATTATGTTAAAATTTAAGCTGGAGGGTAAGCATGGTGTAATGTTGGCTCTGATTCTCTGTGGGCCTGTCTTATTTATTTTCCTATAATAGCAAATACTATATTGAAATGATCATTCAGTGTGTTCTGTGCTATTATGTGTTAGTTTGGCTAATTAACCACTTTTCAAAATACAAATACTATTTTGAATACATATGGAGTGTCTTGACAGACCAGCAATACAAATCCTTTGAGCTATACATTAAGAATACATTGTTATTCATTTTCAAGGCCAGAGAGGTAAATTCTACATTAAATTGTAAAAATAAGAAAAAACACCATTAAAATTATCAAAATTTCTGTATTAAAGAGAAATTTGTGGCTTCCAGTCAAGATGGTGGCATAGGTAAATGTGGTACTCACATCCTCCCACAAATACATCAAAACTATAACTAAACTACAGAGCAACCATCATTCAAAACCACCTAAAATCTAGCTAAATGGAAGTCCTATAACTAAGTATTTAAAGAAGAAGCCACATGTGCTGGTTAGGAGGGGTGGAGGTTAGAACTAGATGGTCCCACATCCATGTGTGTCAGATAATTGGGAGGGATATCTCAGCTATGGAGGTCCCCCTGATGAGCAAGGGGTCCCAGCCCCACACCAGGCCCCCAGCCCAGGGTTCCAGTGCCAGGAAGAATAGTCCCCTTAACTTCTGGCTGTAAAATCCAGCAGGGATGGAGGACACAGAGGACTGCTGGAGTCTCAGGCAGTTCTTCTTAAAGGGCCCACCCATGGATTTATTCAGACTCACTGGCTCTGAGCTCCAGCACTGGGGATGCAACTTGAAAGGCACCAGGGACATACAGGGAGGAATTGATTTGTCTGGCATCAGGGTGAGAGCTAGAGGGGTAGCTTTCTGCCAGATATCATAATTAAAGTGCAAAAGGTTAAAGACAAAGACAAAACCTTAAAGGCAACAAGAGAAAAGTAGTTAGTTACCTACAAGGGAGCTCTGATAAGACTGTCAGCTGGTTTCTCAACAGAAACTTTGCAGGCCAGGAGGGATTGGCAAGAAATATTCAAAGTGATGAAAAGCAAGGACCTACAACCAAGATTACCCAGCAAAGCTATCATTTAGAATTGAAGGGCAGATAAAGAGCTTCCCAGACAAGAAAAAACTAAAGGAGTTCATTTCCACCAAACTGGTATTACATGAAATGTTAAAAGGTCTTCTTTAAAAAGAAGAAAAAAAACTTTTTAAAAATCTGAACAATCAATTGGCAACAAATACATATCTATAAACAATTGAATCTAAAAAACAATGTAAATGAATAAGCAGAACAGAAACTGACTCATTGATACAAAGAACATTTTGATGGCTGCCAGATGGGAGGGGGATTAAGGGGATGGGTGAAAAAGGTTGAGGGATTAAGAAGTACAAATGTATTGTTAATAGTCATGGGGATGTAAAGTACAGCATAGGTTATATAGTCAATATATTCTAATAACTACATATAGTATCAGATGGGTATGAGATTTATCAGGATGATCAGTTAGTAAGTTATGTAATTTCTAATCACTGGGTGTATACCTGAAACAAATAAAATATTGTATGCCAACTGTAACTGAAAAATAAAAAAAAATGATTTAACTAAACATTAAAAGAGACTGTGAACAAGAGAAAAAATAGAGATTTATTAGATACAAAAAAAATTTTAAATGTGACTTTATTTTATTCAAATTGTATTCAAATGTTAAATTGCAAAATTTTGCCAGCCTCTGATAATTCATAAAAATCACTTACAATGGGTTAGTTCTTAAGAGGTCAATATGATGATTTAATGATTTTAATGAATAAAATGGATCATCCCACAATGCATTAATCCACAGTCATTGACAATATAAAGATTCAATTCAAGCATTACACACTACACCCCTATTATTAGAAAGCACTAGATTATGCTCTTTTGGAAATATAATAATAAATAAATTTAAATAAATGTATTTAACTTAAATTAAAATAAATTAAATAAAAAATAATCAATAATGATTTCTGTTCCACAGGAGCTCACCTTGTAGTAGCAAACATATTTAGTTGCATCCCATAAAGATTATACAATACATATTATTATATACTAGAGGCCTGGTGCATGAAAATTCATGCACTGGAGTGGGGGGTCCCTCAGCCCAACCAGCCCCCTCTCACAGTCCGAGAGCCGTCAGGGATGGGAGGCAGCCCAGTGATCAGGGGAAGACGATGCCCCATCACACCTCTGCTGCTGCCACTGCTGGCAGTGCAAGCCTCGGCCGGCCCTGGTTACCTGAGCCTTGGGCGGCCCTGAGTGGCGACCGGCCCCCTGGCCAGCCATGGGTGGCTGGGCAGCCACCATCCAAGGTTTACCTGTGCCTTGGGCCTGTCTTGGGTGGCTGGGCAGCTGCCATCTGAGGCTTGCCTGTGCCTTGAGCCGGCTCTGTGTGGCTGGGGGGTTAAGGGGCCTAGGGGACTCCGAAAGAAGGTGCTCCGGTGGGGCTGAGGGTACTGGGCACCACCATCTTGTGGCTGTGGGCACCGCCATCTTTGAGGGTGTGGCAGTCAATTAGCACATTCCCTTCTTATTGGCTTTGGGCACTGCCATCTTTGAGGGTGTGACAGTCAATTAACATATTCCCACCTTATTGGCTATGGGTGCCGCCATCTTTGAGGGCAGGGCAGTCAATTAGCATATTCCCTCGTTATTGGCTGTGGGCGCCACCATCTTTGCAATGGCATGAGGGCCAATTAGCATATCCCCCTTTATTAGATAGGATGCATAAATTTTATCACCAAAGTACAGAGCAGGGGTCCTCAAAGTTTTTAAACAGGGGCCAGTTCACTGTCCCTCAGACAGTTGGAGGGCCGGACTATAGTTTAAAAAAAAACTATGAACAAATTCCTATGCACATTGCATATATCTTATTTTGAAGTAAAAAAATAAAACGGGAACAAATACAATATTTGTATTTGCATGTGGCCCACGGGCCGTAGTTTGAGGACCCCTGGTACAGAGCATGGGAAAAAAGTAATTACAACTTAAGGAATACAGGTTTCCTAGAAGAGAAGGGATTTTACTAGGTCTTGAAAAATGGATAGGGTTTTGAGAGGTAGGTATGACTATGAAGATAAACATCAGTTACTTTAAGATCAAGTCACATTTCTCTGTTTATGTCTCTTTTTTACTGAAAAACAAAACAGTTAATATTTCTTAAAACGAAAATTTGTGTCAAAATAAAAAATTTAAATGCTGGATATTCTTGGTTTAAATGCCAGACGTAAATTATTTTTTTCTCATTCTGTGAAATAAATAAGGCTAAAAGCTGGAAAATTATAAGTCACTTGATTAAATGAGGCAAGCAAAGAAATGCTTTCTAAAGATCCCAGCTCAGTACCCTCATTGCCCGAGGCTAGTTGGAACTAGTCCACAGTCACAGTTTTTCCATCAGATGGGTGGCCAGTCAATGTGGTGCCGGCAATGAAATGTGTAATCAACTTTCACATGTTTTTAGACATTCCCAAATCACTTTGATCATGACTAACAAGAAAACTGCCGCTTCGATTAATAATCTATAAATTCTCAGGGGGAAGTTTAATCCAATACCAAGTAGAATATTTCACATTTTATTTTAAAGGTGTAGACTAACACAATCTAGAAATATATTTATCTTTAAAACACCCGCCAATTTTCCATTATGTAATTTGGTTCAGTGTTAACATTTTAAATTGTCATTTCCCACAAGTCCAGGGACCTTGATAATTGAGATAGAGTTGCTTTTGAAAACTCGTATCCTTTGGATTACATTTCATCTAGGTAAAATGCGCAGAGATAACTTTTATGACAGCTTTCAAAGCTGCTTCTAGCAGTGCAACCTATGGCATCCCTGTCTTTCTTCATGTAGTTGAATTTTGCTCAATAAGAGGAAAAATAGTTATTATGGAAGAGAAGAGACCCGATTAAAAGTATTCCTGGCCGAGTGCTTTTTTAGTGAGGGAAGATGTTCTTAAATATGTATTAGTTCTATGCCACAGGACACAGTTAACACGAGTTGTTAGTAGGGCACCAACAGCACCAGCAGCATCTATCAAGACAGCAACATGTAAGAGCTTGTTGAAAGCAGAAAATGATTGAGAGAGGAAAATTTCAGAGATGACAGCTGTTTAAATCTAATCAAAACCTCCTTCCTACACCAGGAGACATTGAGTCTTCCATTGGCTCTTATATGTATCTTAGAAATCTACACAGTCTTAGAAGGTTGCTAAATCAACACTTGAGAGCAACACAAAGATAAGACGTGGTGACATCACTCATGATGAATTAATAGGGAGGAAGAATAGGTGGGAGAGGCTGTTGTCTGGGACACCATCTGAGATGAGAATCTTAAATAATGATAAATCTAAATGCTGTGTCTTTTAAACTTATGCTACCGTGTAATTTTTCTTTTTACATACAGTATTTAAATATCACTTCCCAAAGTGACAGCATGTGCACACACAAAAACACCCATACTCAAATGAAACCAGTAATATTCCCGTAGGCCTTGCTCCTCAAAGTGTGGTCTACAGGCAGGCATCACAGGAGAGCTTGTTAGAAACACGGATTCCAGTGCCCCACCCCAGACTCAGTGACTCAGAATATGCATTTTAACAAGATCTCTGGATAAGTCTTGTGCACCTAAGTTTGACAAACGCTGATTTAAATTCAAGCTACACAGCCCTCTCATCCTTAAAACCCATGTGTCTGAATTTTCAGACCATTGCTAATCTCCCTTTGTCTAATGCAGTATAGTTTAGGGCAGTGGTCGGCAAACTCATTAGTCAACAGAGCTAAATACCAGCAGTACAACGATTGAAATTTCTTTTGAGAGCCAAATTTTTTAAACTTAAACTATATAGGTCGGTACATTGTTATTAACTTAATTAGGGTATTCCTAAACTGGCCTTTGCTAAAAACGTTCTCAGTCTGATTGAGGTACGTTCACGGAGGTCGACCCCTTCCAACTTTCCCATCCACACTCGTCTTGTATACTTGTTTCATCTATCTCCTTTCCAAAAATAGACTTCTGTGCATGGGCCACGAAGTTTCAATCGCACTGTACCTGCGCGCCCGCACGTGGTATTTTGTGGAAGAGCCACACTCAAGAGGCCAAAGAGCCGCATGTGGCGTTTTGCCGACCACTGTTTTAGGGAGTGTTTCCAGAGATTCCTTGTGCAAATGGCCTGGAGTCCACTTCCAGGGCCAACTTGGGCCTCTTCCCTGGGTCAGCCCTCCCAAAGGTGTGGCTGGGGTGGAGAGCAGGTGTGAGATAGAGACTAGACATGCTTGGTAGGCCCCTCGCCCTGCAGAAAGGAGCAGGGGGTGGGCAGGGGGTAAGGCTGGTCCCAGATTCAGGCCTCCATTTGTACTCTTGCCCAGAGCCATGCATAAATTAGGATTGTTGGTATTTATTTAAAATCAATCTGTGGCTATAAAGTTGATGATTTTATAAAATAGTGAGTCTAGTCTTGGGGGGAAAAATGCTTGCAATTCCTCCCAACCCTCCTCTCTACAGCCCCAGTTGGCAGGGTAAAAGGTGTGAGTTCAGATGCCATGCCCTTCCTTTTCATCTGTTTTCTCTGCTTCCATTCACACTGCGGCGAGTGTGGCACTGTTGAGAGCAATGTTTCCTTAGGGACTCACATCGACTCTCGGGCTTCCAGGCTCTGTGCCAGAGGAGTCTGACAGTGACACGGAGGGCAGGGTACTTTCCTAGAGATACAAGCACAGCTCCGACGGCCATCAGTGGGAGTTCGACAGCCAGGCTGAGAGCAGAGTACAGTCCAGAATTGGAAATTCGTCCTCCAGGTAAGGCAGCATAAGTGGCCTGGTTATACAGGAGTCACATCCCACAATTAAATAGCAAATGCTTTGAGAATGTAGAGGAGAGTTTATTCCCCCAAGTTCTACAAGGAGAAGCAGGTGAAAATAAGTTGAACTACAGCCAATCATCAAAGGAATTTTTTAAAATTCCTTAAAGAAATTATGAAGTAAGCTACCAATTTTTTAAGAGGTCTTTTAAACAGGCCATTTCACCTAGTTAAATGATTCTGGAAATAAAGGGAAAAATCTCTGAACATTACAGTTTACTTATATGACATTTTCTTTATCTGCCTCCCTTAAATGAACCCCTCCTCCAGGTCTCAGTTTAAAAGAGATGCCTTTGCAGATTAGCTTAGGTGCCCTCTTTTACATGTGTTTAGGGCATCCTGCATTTCTTTTTCATAGCACCTATCCATTCTAATTAAACTAGAGGCCCAGTGCACAGATTCGTGCACCAGTGGGGTCCCTCAGCCTGGTCTGCACCCTCTTGCAGTCGGGACCCCTCAGGGGATGTTGGACTGCCGGTTTCGGCCTGATCCCCGCAGGCTGGTGTCTGTGGGGATTGCACCAAAACCGGCAGTCCGACATCCCCTGAGGGGTGCAGTAATGCATGAAGTGGCAGGTGGCCAGGGAGGAGCCCAGGCTTGGGCTGGGTGCCACTCTGGCTCATCCCAGCCCCGCTGCGCCTGCCACTTGATAGCACTACCGTGGAGGCAGAAGAGGCTCACACTGCTGCAGTTGCACTCGCCAGCCGTGAGCCTGGAGTCTGGTGCCCATTGGTCAGCTGAACAGCGCTCCCATTGTGAGAGCACCCCGACCAACAGGGGGCAGCTCCTGCATTGAGCATCTGCCCCCTGGTGGTCAGTGCACATTATAGCAACCGGTCAACAGGTCATTAGAATATTTGATAGCTTAGGCTTTTATTAATATACTAGAGGCCCAGTGCACTACATTCATGCACTGGGAGGGGGAGTCCCCCTCAGCCTGACCTGCACTCTCTTACAGCACTAGGGAATGTCTGACTGCCAGCTTAGGCCCACTGTTGCACTCCCCAGCTGTGAGCCCAGCTTCTGGCTGAGTGGCGCTCCCCCTGTGGGAGAACACTGACCACCAGGAGGCAGCTCCTGCATTGAAAGCTTGCCCTCTGGTGGTCAGTGCGTGTCATAGCTACTTGTTGTTCCACCATTTGGTTGATTTGCATATTAGGGTTTTATTATATAGGATAGCTATTTGGAGAATCATGTGTTGTGTGTTTGTCTCTCCAGGTAGACTGTAAGCTTCATGAAGACAAGGGCCATGTCTGTCCAATTATATGCCTGAAACACACAGCCCACCCAATAAATATTTGTTCAATGAATTCATATTTAGTAGCCTAAATATAAACTTCAAAAGTCTTACAATAATGCACAGCCACCAAAATTTATAGGAATTGACTGGATCCTTATCCAGACCAATTTACTCTGTAGATAAAATCAAGTGTATTTGTTTGTTTTCTCAAACCACAACAGACTCAAGTAGTAAACTAGAAAGAGAAGAAGCGGGGAGGATAAGGAAGGAATGAAATAGGCCAACTTGATTGACAGCTTCACAGAGGGGGAAGATAGAACACCCAGATGAAAGAACTAAAAGGCCGGTCTGGTTCAGCTGGTTGGGCATTGTCCCGTGCACCTAGAGGTCACCTGTTTGATTCCCAGTCAGGGCACCTGCCTGGTTGTGGGCCTGACCCCCCAGTGGGGGGTAGTTGATTGATGTTCCACTCTCACGCCAATGTTTCTTTCTCCCTCTCTC
>NW_006300036.1:1463371-1471953 GCF_000327345.1 Myotis davidii | reverse complement strand
CTTTCCCTTTCTCTAAAGATCAATAAAAAAACATATTTTTTAAAAGAACACAGCAATGTGGAGCCATTATCAGGGGCAAGATATTGCAGAAGATACCTTTGTAAAACTCCAGAATCCCACAAATGTTGGTAATTACAAACCTTAGTTAAAAAAAAAAAATAGGTAATATGATATTCCATATTACCTGCTTAAGAAGGCAAGAAAGTACATATTTTGGAAAATTTTTGTATAAATTATCTAAAAGCAAGTTTGCAGCATAATAAAAATAATAGTGTCCATTATAATGCATTTTAAAGTATATAAAGCACTTTCCTGTATTTTGTCTCATTTGATTTTCATAAAATACAGAAGAAGGCAAGCTACAGTTGTCAGGAAAATTTACTTATGTGGAGCATCTCATTTTAGGGTGAAGCTGATGAATTAGGTACTATGGGCAATTTTCTCACTTAATAGTATAAGAGTACTTAGATTGATTTTTTCAGAGAATTGTTGAAAAGATATTTGATTATGATTTCAAAAAGTTATAAAATCCAACATTCTTTTCAATAATAATTTACTGAGAGTTAGACATTATATTTAAATTAGGTTATCTAAATCTTACAATGTTGGTGCATAAATAATATAGAATAGATCTTATAAATATGCAGCAGATGCAAATTTTATTATTTATAATATTTTAAAAGTAGATGTGTCCTGAACATTAACTTATAATTTTACATTAGTTATGCCACTGTATTTTGACAGTGCTCTTTTTAGAATGCTGAGTTTTACAAAAAACAGACACACATAGATTCTCAAAAACATGCATACTTTAAGTGTATCAGGAGTACAAGAATGTATTTTAAATTTTCAAATATTCCTAGTATTCAGAATTTCAAATGTTTCTAGTATCTACAATTACAAGTGCAGAACTGCATGTAAAAAGGACAATGTGTGTCAGAGATGATAAGGAGACCTTGTTGACAGACAAAAGACAGTCCCAGGAATGTTGTTTATCAATAGTGGCTATTGCTTCACAATATAAAACTGTCTTTATATAAAATGTTCATTTTACAGTCCTTCTACAGGAGATCAAAAATCAAATATATGCAGGAACATAATTAAAGGATTAATGAACAAAGCCAGGTCACAAAGGGAGAAATTTCTGGGGGAAAAAAGTATATATTGCAAAATGACCTCCACAGTAAGTCTAGAGAACATCCATCACCATACATAGCTGCATATTAGATTTCTTATGGCCCACAGAGGTGGAAGACCCAATGTTGACTCTGGCTACTCTCTCCAATGACAAACATAATTGTATGAAAAATGGCACTTTAAAATTGAACGTGGGATTAGTGATGTCTTCATGAGAATGTATTGCCTACATTGTTGAATAAGAAATAAAGTACATCTCAACGTAGATATTAATTTCTTTGAAGAGAATGGTCTAAAGAATTAAATGTTTTATCATACACACTAGAGGCCCAGTGCACAGATTCGTGCACCACTGGGGTCCCTGGGCCTGGACTGTACCCTTTTGAAACCCAGGATCCCTCAGGGGATGTTGGAGAGCTGGTTTCGGCCCGATTCCTGCAGGCCAGGCCGAGGGACCCCACCGATGCATGAATCTGTGCACCGGGCCTCTAATACACATATAAGATCTGCCCTCCTCCTTCCCCGCTTCCCTCTGAGATTCATCAGTCTATTCCTGTTTCCATGCCTGTGGTTTCCACTCTTGCGATGAGAATCTGCCCCTTGGTGGTCAGTGCATGTCATAGCTACTGGCCGATCAGCTGGTCGGCCAGTTGGCTGGTCGCTTAGGCTTTTACATATATATATATATAGATAGAAAACACATAAGATCAATTTTTAAAGGAAAATGCTACTTACATACTAAGACACTTCCTATGTGATTTCAAAGTACTTATGATCTTTGGATAAAGTACCTTTGCATGTCCTCTACTTGGAATGGACTTCATTAGAACTATGTTTACTTGGCAAGCTCTACTAAGTCTTAAAGATTTAGTTTATTCATCTATCTCTGAGGGATTTTTTTCTTTTCTTACAATTCCATGCAGAGCTCTTTATGAATCATTGCTGTGCCTTGATAAACCCTTTCTTATTATCTGAACCACACAATATTTATTTTGTTTGTTCACACTTCTCCCCCTCTGAGTATGATATCCTTGTGGGAAGGGACAATGTCAGATTCATTTTTTATTGTATTCTCAGCATCAAGTTCAGTGCCTGCTACAAGCATAGTGCCTCAGTAAATACATATAAAATAAATGAATGTGACCTAAACACCACACATATTAAATCAGTTCTATTCTAAAGTTCTACCCAGATGAATATAATAAATAAATTAAATGAGTTTAGGCAGAGACATATATTTATGGGTATCTTAGGACTATGGAGGAACAGAGAGGAGAAAATGACAATGCAATACTATAATTCATAGACTAAAACAAAAGTAGTTCCTTAAGTTGTATCAATTATCTGTGCCCTCAGAAAGTTTTTTTAGATTTTAGAGACTTAGTGTATGTTCTTTTTCAATCACTCTCTCATAAGGAAGGCAATCAACTGAGAAATTTCTTGAATCTATGCCTGGTTAGGGAAACTCATGAGAACCCAAAGAATCTGATTCATAAAAAGGTTTGGTATCATTCATGGAATGCATATTCTAATCACTACATGCTGTTATTTTAAAAATTGGCACTGATTATTTCAGAAGGAAGCACATCAACATTATTATAGTAAAACTAGAGTGAAATTATGGATTTATCTTCTTGGAATTTTTTTTTTTTTTTTGCTTTTCTGAGAGGGCTGAACATATTCATGCAGATTTTAACATCCTTAAATTATGAAAACACAAGAAAAATATTTTTACTATAAATCTGGGTAGCTTACCTTACTATATCATATATTTTAGAAATCTGAGGTATATGTCAAGATATGAAGTTATTCTTTCATTTGTTTATGTGATAAATATTTCTTTGAGTATTAGTTAGAAGGCATTGTGTGGACACTTTGGAAAATACAAAGATTTTTCTACATATGAACAATTTAGAAATGTAAATAACAAACTAAAATGGTTAGGAAAAAGATGCTTAGCATGCAGTATTCTCTTTTGACAGTTTTAAAGATATTTTATAAGCTGAAGTCACCCTTAAGAACAGCAGTGTGCAATAATTCTTCTAGCTCTGTGAACATATGATAACCTGAATCAAAGATGGACATCCTTCCTCCCCCTTCAGAAATCAACATTATATTAAATAACATTTAGTCACGATATTTATTTACCATACATGGAAAAAAATCTATAAATCTTTGCAGGAAATGTTATGGGAAAAAGGAGCCAATTTTTTAAAAAATTGAGGTATAATTGATAGACAAGATCATATTAGTTTCAAGTGTACCATATAAGATTCAATATTTGTATATATTGAGAAATGATCACCACAATAAATCTAGAGAATTTCTGTCACCATACATTGGTACAGATTTTTTTTTTATGAGATGAGAACTTTTAGGACTTACTCTCTTAGCAACTTTCAAATATGCATTACAGTATTATTAATTATAGTCACCATGCTGTACATTATGTCCCATGATTTATTTATTTTGTAACTGGAAGTTCATACCTTTTGACTAAGGAGCTAATTCTTAAGATAGTCTCTTCCATTGTCATGCTTCTAAACTCGACTTTTACAATTAATATGGCCAACAAATGCCTGGACCCTGCAAACGGAACACTTAACAACAAGAGCAAATGGTCAAATGCTCACCATCTGCTCATCAATCAATCAGGCCCAACTTAACAAAACAACCAAACTACAGTGATAGAAGAATTGGACCAGTATACTATTACCAAATGACACGGAAGGAATTTTTATTAGCAATACATGAAGAACATTTAAGCAGACTGTAATCCTTTTTGTTTTTTCTCCTGTACTCTGTCACAGTTAAATAATACTTGTCTGGTAGGACTCAAAATTATTTACAATGAGAATGTATGCAGTGAGGAATGAGGGAGGGTTAAGGAAACACAATCGTGTTGTTTTCAACTCATTTGACCAGAATTTGGTGAATAACTAGGGTGGCCATATAATTTATTGTTCAAAGTCAGTGCTTTTCAAGTGAAGGCAGGGTAATTATGACAGACAATTGATGTAATCTGGAACTATTCCAAGCAAACTGAGTTGTATGATTAATCTGTGAATAATTAGCCATAACTAGACAATTTTAAATGAGTTAAGACAGAGCAGTGATATTAGTTGTTGTATATAAGCTGTGTAAGAAAAAAAAATTGTTAATGTTTGAACCACATAGTTGATTATCTAGTTTTTTTAAATGATGTCATTGACTCAAAACAACTCCTTCCACTGTATCTTTTATGGTTTCAATGACATGGATTTATATACTTTGCCCCTCCAAAAGAATAGTTCAGGATTCTTCGCCCTTATTTTTCTAAAAGCTCTTAGCATATAAAACTTGTATAGTAACACAAATATCTGGGCAACCAAACATCTCTAATGATTAATAAGCAAGGTGCATAAGGGTGGAAGCCAAAAGAAGAGCCATTAGGAGGTAAGGAACCTGGAATACTGTTCTGACTCTATGCTATTACCAGGTAGGACTGACCTTCACTCTGATTTAAGTTTTTAATTGCTACAAAGGTGATAGTAACACTTCTTAATTTCCTCGGTAGGGCTTATAAAAATGCTTTTAACACTTAAAATGTTTAAATTTAAATATTTTATTTTCAAAAGCTTTGTAGCGTTTTTTTTTAAAGATAAAAAAGAGGCTAAAAGAGTCTGAGAAGACAGAATTAAACAGTGTTTAAAATACTGCAAAGCGAAATATGTTTAAATAAAATGGAAGGAAAGTGGATCTTTCTGACCAGGAAACTTCCAGTGCTTTTGCTAACACTTTCAGAAAGTATTTCCTGAATCTTGCAATTTCACTCTGACACTTCATTGTTATTGTTTATCTACAAGGCTGTATGCCTTGTAGGACCCAAGTATGTTTTATCTATTATTAAACTGTATAGTATATGAACCAAAGTAGATACTCAATAAAATTTTTTTTTACCAAATGTATTAATGTTGGTGACCAATTTAGAGAAGCAGAATAAGACATCTCTCTTTGAATAATAATTCTCTGCATTATGCCTTTGCCAGATTCTATTTTCCTTTGAATTTTATGTTTCAGCTTTTTCAAAGATTCCTTTTCCACTAAAACCTAGAAAAGGAAGCGTGTAAGAACTACCAAAGGTTCTATGAGTTTTCACCATAGGATACTTCTCCATTGTGACACAGGAAGAACTCATTTGGAAATTGAATGTGGCTCAGTGCAAATAATCTATTTACCTTCGGAGGTGTCAGCTCAGTTGGTGAGAGGACAGTGCTAATAAGGGTTTTATTAGCTTTACCCAGAGAAAAACTGCCCCAGAGTCACAGATTCTACCTCTAAGCTCGGGGAGTTCTCTTGGGTCATAAAGAGAGTGCAGATTACTCAGTACAACCTATTAACAGATTGGAAAACAAGCAGCTGATGGTAGATCTAATACCCAAAAGACAGCACACTATTACTTTGCAGAGTTATAAAACAAATTGAACCACCAAACACGTGTAAACTTGAGAAGCATACTTTTGTCATCTGTCCCCATTAGATCACAGCTCTAAAATGGGCATATTAATGAAGGAAACTTTATTATTCTTATTTTAATATTTTTTATTGATTTCAGAGAGGAAGGGAGAGGGAGAAAGAGATAGAAACATCTATGAGAGAGAATAGCCCACAACCTGGGTATGTGCCCTGGCCAGGAATCGAACTCCTGGTTCAAAGGTCGACACTCAACCACTGAGCCACACTGGCTGGGCAGTGAAACCACATTTTTAGATGGCCTAAGCTGGGTAGCTCAGTTGGTTAGAGCATTGTCCCCACACATCAAGGTTGCAGGTTTGATTCCCTTTCAAGGCACATGTAAGAATTAACCAATGAATGCATAAATAAGTGGAACAACAAATACCTTTCTCTCTCCCTCTCTTACTTCAAAAATCAATAAACTAAAAAACAAACAAAAAACACAAACTCTTAGAATATACCTAAGTCAGTATTAGAATCTCTGCTTGGGAGTAAGAAAATATGGCTTTGTGGTATTGGTAATAGATTGTCAAAAGGGCAAAAATCAATCTGAAAATCATCAATAGTGATCGCATTAGGCACTTGCAGGGTGATGGATTCTGAAAATATTTATGTATTGAAATAATGGTTTTCTTTGCAAAAATGTGCTTTCCCACACACAAACAGCATATCATTGTATGTGAACCTCTGTTTATCCAATAAACATTAATTCATGGCTCACTACCTAAATTAATGTCAGAGAAAGAGAGTAATTTAGAAATATTTTGATGCATTCTGTGAAATTCAGTATGAGATCTGATTAGAATGTGATAAACCTTTCGATTCACTAAAAAAAAAGACAAAGTGCACTAAAAGAAAAGGGGAAGGGAATGGTGACAAGTAGCATCCATTTACAAGCTGTATGGGAGCCAGGAAATGATACTATTAAGAGCCCTTCCATACATGGCAATGTTCTAGTGTCATGGATGTTGCACATCTTGTGGTCAATCCATTTTTTAAATGAATGTGCTCCCTGGGAAGGTTGATAAAAGAAATCAATTACTACTTTGACTGGGTTCTCAGATAAGAAGAGAATCCAGGTCTTAAAAGGAGAAAACCTAGACAAGTTACAAAAACAAATAAACTTTATACTGAATTCTTTTGGGTAATAGTTCCCTTCTGGGTTCAAAGTTTACTTCTCTCATTTCCACTGGCCTGCCCTTTTGGGGACAGGTGCAGCAAATATCCATCTCTGCCTTCTCCAACATGTAAATAATAGGCATGCTAGAAAGCAAGTTGCACAATGGAAGCAAGCATTGAAACACAGACAATGTTTATGTATCCAAATAAACAATAAGACATGATGCTACGTCAATGAATATACTACATGATAGATGGTAAAACCATATGCCAGTGAGCCTATTAGACATGAGCAGAGCAAGGATGATGGGCCAGGTACTGAAACTCACCACTGCCACCGAGGCCTAGCAAGGTGCAAAACTGGGCAAACAAGAACCTCACCCCCAGGGTAACCTATCCTAGCATATCACTGGTCATGCGGTTTGGACCTCTGATCTTTCATATCTCTGGTCAGGTGGTTAAAAACCCCTGACCTTTTTCTCCCTAAAGATAACATCTAGGCCTCAGTTGTATCTCAGCTCCCAGAGAAGCAGCAAAACCAGACCAGTGACATCATGGCTGCCTCAGGGCCAGCTACATTGACTAATGACCCCCTGGCTTGGCACCGACCAATCATGCAGACCTCGACCCTGAAAGAGCACCTTGGCTAACTGATAAATATTCTATTAAGACCCTCCCCTAGACTTCCCCTAAGATTTCCACCTGCAAGAGAGAGAGAGAAATACGCAAAGGACGAAGGACCCTCTCCTTCCAAGGAGCATGCCCGTGCCGTTCCCCCTCAGGCATGTGTCCCCTAACCTCTAAAGGACCCCACGAGACCTGCAACCAGGGGAGCAATGGGCAGCAGCGACTTATCTTGGGCTAACCCCTGAATGTCTCCAAGGCCCCCTTTTCCATGACTTCCTCGTGAGCTAAAACACCCAGCCATTGTCTCTCTCAACTGGCCCACTCCTCCTTTGAAGTGTATCTTCAATAAATCCCACTTTGTTTACTTTCATTTTTGTTGACCTTAAAATCTTTTCTGAGTTGACAAGAAGAACGGAGGTCCCAGCTGGTAACCTTAATCAGTAACAAGACTATCAAGAACATTCTAGGAGCAGATAGGCCTTTTGACTTGCCATTTTTTCTGTTTTTATTCTTTATAAATGACCTATCCTCATAATAGTGAATTAAGAACACACATATACACACACACACACACACCTCCCAGTTGACTCTGCTCCTCCTGGAAGGAGAAGGGTGAGTTGGAGACCTAGGGTTTGGTGAGAGTGGAGAAGTGCTACTTCTTTTAGGATATTTTAACCATGAAGGAATTCCTTTAGCAGACAAAGCTTACCAAATCTCAGGCTGTGCTCGAAAACAAAACTGGCTCATCCGGGAGCCTTGAACTGAGGTCTCACCCTGATAAAAACTGCATGGCTCTCGGAACAATTTAAACACTGAGGGTACAGAGCAAAATGCTGCTCTTTAGTCCCTGTTGCTGAAGAAGATTCAGAGGTTAATATATCAAGATATTTCTCAGAGATAATAATGAAAATATCATTTGCCAACTGTGGCTGAAAGCCAAACATCTGGCACACAGAATCTTATTCTAAAAGCAATTTTTAGAGGTAAGGCTATGCCTCATATAAAGGTGATCCTCAAAAAATTAAAGACCTTGCCAAGCCCGGTTGATGTGGCTCAGCCATTGAGCGTTGACCTATGAACCATAGGAGGTCACGGTTCGAATCCTGGTCAGGGCACATGCCGAGGTTGCGGGCTCAATCCCCAGAATGGGGCATGCAGGAGGCAGCTGATTAATGATTCTCTCTCATCATTGATGTTTCTCTCTC
>NW_006300036.1:1452051-1463078 GCF_000327345.1 Myotis davidii | reverse complement strand
AATGTTATCCTTAAAAAATTAAAGACCTTGCCAAGCCCGGTTGATGTGGCTCAGCCATTGAGCGTTGACCTATGAACCATAGGAGGTCACGGTTCGAATCCTGGTCAGGGCACATGCCGAGGTTGCGGGCTCAATCCCCAGAATGGGGCATGCAGGAGGCAGCTGATTAATGATTCTCTCTCATCATTGATGTTTCTCTCTCTCCCTCTCCCTTCCTCTCTAAAATCCATAAAAAATATATATTTAAAAAAATAATAAAAAAGACCTTGCCACGATTGCAGAGCTAGTTAGAGATAGCCAGTGAGTTGAATCTTGGTCCATACAAATTCAGAATCTGAGCCAGACAGATCTAGGTTGGAATTCTCTGTCTCTTACTGGCAGTGTAAGATAGGCAGATTTCTTAACTTCAGTGAGGTAAGCCTCCATATTTATATCTAAAATGAAAATAATGCTTACCTGACAAGAAGCCCAAAGGTTAAATATTTGAGGCAGGATATGTTCAAGGGTTGAGCATAGGGTGTCTTCCCTCTGCAGATCTGCCTCGAACAACCAGTAAGTCAGTCAAGGCCCCAAACTTGCTGCTGCTAGAGACACACCACCCATAAGCCTCTCTCCTCCCACACAGCGCTGGAGATGCAGTGGGTGAGCGAAGACAATGACTTATTATAGGCTGCCTGTAAACATTTGCCCCAATATGTGGAACAGATAAAAAGGGGACACTCTGTTTGAAGGGCTGTGGGTGTGTGTAAGGAGGACACAGGTGCACCCACTCAGTTTCCCAGCTGCCTCGGGCCGTCTGGACTGACTCCTTTGAACCCGGGGCTCTGAAAACAGTCATTAGGCGAGATAACATCAGGTGGACTTTCAAACATAAAACCCTGGTTTCTGCTGGAGGTGCACAGATATCTGTAACAAAGGCACACATATGATAACTATAATGTATACGTGTACTCACACACAGAGAGACCGCACTTGCCTCTCCATGGAAGAGGAAAGAAGAGGGTCAATGATGGTATCACAAAGAAGGTGGCCTTTCATGAAAATGGGTAGGATTTTAAGCGGCTGAGATCACCATTGAAGAGATAGGAGAGGAATGAAATGCATGTTAACAGAACTATATCAGGAGGAAAGGAAGATTCTGAAAAGGAAGACAAAGAAAGGAAAAAATACAGAGCATCTTGGAGATGTGTGAGTAACTGACTTACTGGAGCTGCGAGTACATGTGTACAGGAAGTAGGAGAGATGGGTCTGGATGGGCCAAGGGCTGTGCTAAGAACATGGGTTTTGCAGTCAGGCAGTTGTGGGGGGTGGGGTGGGAGGTTGAGCTCCTGTTCTGACACTAGTTGTATGAACAGGGTCAATTGACATAACACCTATGAGCAAAATGGGAATAATAATAATAATAATAGAGCAGAGTAACATTTACTGAGTAGTTATTCAGTGCCAGGCATGGTTCTAAACATTTGCAAGGTGTTTACACAGTTAGTCTTCACAACAACCCAGTGAGGCAGATACCATCATTGCCACAAGTGTGCAGATGAGGAGACCGAGACAAGAGAGGTTAACAAGCTGTCACGCAAGTCACTTGTCACACGGTTGATAAGAGGAATTGGAATCCAGGCATTCCGGTTGGGAAATCCCCCTTATTAATTCAATCCTTTGCCTCATAGAGCATGGTGAGAATTGAGATAACACCCATAATATGCCTAGTGATGGGGTTCAGGACATGCTATCCCAAATGATGGCACCTTGGCATATGGAATATTTTAAGCCCTAAGAGTCTGAGAAAACAGCGGAAGCAGGTCAGAGTCCTTCCCTGCCAGCCCATAAAACCCTTGTATGAGAGATGCTTTCCCTATGCCTGGAGGAAAGAAGCATCCTTATCTTGGGAGAAAAATGGATGCCAAGAAGAATCCTGCACACAGGCATTGTTAAATATATCCCCCCTCCACGCCCCCCTGCCACACACACACCCTTCACCAAACTTTCCTCATTCTCCTTGACTATCATATTTTTTCCATGGCTGCCTACATTCATCAAACCCAGCAGAAATAGAGGCAGATCTAACTGTCTTTTCCGGTTTTCACTCCCTTGTGCAGTCTCCCACGTCACATATATTTTGTAGTAAATAAATGTATATTTTCCTCCTGTTAAACTGTATTTTTCAGAACCAGTAAGAGACCCTAAGAAGGTCCAGGAAAACTTTTTCGTCCCCTCTATTAACAAGATAACAGGCATGGACTAAGGATTCAATTGAGTAAAGCTTCACGCAGAAAAGCAGAAAAATGTGAGGTAGAGAAAGACTTTGAAGTCAAGTCATCTGAAAGTTCTTGAATCCCACACGTAGGGAGTAGGTTTGACATTTTCCAGTTGGCAAATGTTAATTATATGTGGGATTGCAACAGGCTTGAGTTGTGATTTAGAAAGACTCATCTTGTAGGGTAGATCCGTTTAAAAAGGGAGAGAATGAGTAGAGGCCAATTAGACTTTTGTTGTAATAGTCACCAAACGGGCCGGAACAAAGGTGGTGGCAGTGGAGATGGAAAGGAGGAAAGATGTAAGAGCATTGCAGACACTAAGATGAAAGGTGAAACAAACAAAAGATGACTCAGGTTTCGAGGCTGGGTGACTGGGAGAAGTCTGCTGATGCCATTAATAGAAATCATGGGGAGAAGCTGGGCCTTGAGGGGAAAAATGATGAATGCTTTTTTTTCACAGATTGAGTTTGAGATGATGACAAATAATTTAGGTGGAGGCACAAAGTAGGCAATCAGCTTTGCAGAAACTCAGCTCCATATAACAAATACACAATAATATCTATACTTTTTTTTCTCAGACCATCCTTTTAAATATTTTGAGCACATACCCAATATATATGCAAACATATATACATATATATTTATAAAGTATTTGTACGTATTTCTATACATTATAAAATAAGCCCATAGAAAATAGTCAATAGAAATAAAAATTCTATTTTTTTCCTATTTCCCAGTGGATGTTTCTGAGTACTCTCTGACACATGGACCCTGTTGTAGAGATGACTGCAATATTTTAGGTCCCTTTCCAGTGCTGGAAATTAAAGGAGATTAAATGCATTGTACTAAACAGAATGACCTTCTATTGCTGCTTCTCCTGTGAATGATAATCTCCCCTTTTCAAGGTCTCTTGACAGGGCACACGGGAGAAAAAGAACTAAAGATTTCATTGTCCTACAAACTCTTACTTGTGTACACAAAAGCCTGAGTATAGGCTGTTCAATGTAGAATTGTGCATAAAGGTGAAAACAATCTTAAGGTCTGTCAGGAGGGGGAAGAAAATATAAATTATAATTATAAAATATAATACAAATAATCCTATGTAATAAAAGCCTTATATAAAAATTGTACCCTCAGCTGGGGGTTTGACCAAGAGAGGGACCGTTCCTTATGACATGTGCTGACCACTGACCACTAGGAGGTGGCATGAAACATGGTGGGTGTTGGGGATGCAGTGCTGGCAGCAGGCGGCAGTGGAGGTGCTGTGGGACCTGATGGGCCCCAATGAGAGCAGGACCGCAGTGGGATGGTAGAGCAGGTAAGTGGGTGGCACCTGGCCAAGGCGTGAGCAAGTGGGGGCTCAATTGCCTCACCAATTGTCCCACAGATGATGACCAGTGGCAGCAGTGGTGGGCAGGGCTGCTGCCTGGTTCCCAGGCACTGAGAGACTGGGAAGGGGAGCCCAGCCCTGATCAATCACCCGACACGTGGGATGGTGGAGCAGGTGAGAAGGCAGTGCCAGGCCACAGTTGGATGCCAGGCGGGGCTGCGGGGCTTCAAGGCCGGGGGCTTGAGCTGGGGCCCAATCCCTACAGGCCACCCCAAGGGACCCCACCCATGCATGAATTCGTGCATCGGGCCTCTAGTAAATTATAATACATCATTCTGTGTAATAAAGAATTAAGTTAAATCTACATGTACACATGTAGGACTCTCCATGACATATTTTTAGTAAAAATATTAATTTGCAAGAGACAATGTCCTGATAAGGAATACCTCATGACCTATGAAATATTTTGAATATGAATATTATTATATTATCCACACTAATAAAAGAGAAACAATCAAATTGGTGTGACTTTGGTATGCCCACCAGCCAATCAGTGCGACTATGCAAATTAACCCAACAAAGATGGCGGTAAATTTGCATACACAGGCGCCAAGTGAAGACTGAAGACTGAAGACTGAAGGTATTATATTATATTTATACATATATGTATATATATTTGACATTGAATTTGAATTAGGCTCTAGATCAACTACCAATTTATAGGAATTACAGAAAATGAAGGAATATGTTAGATGACATCAGGGGAATGCAATCAGTGAAATCCAAACTGACAAGATCTGTTTAAGACAGATGAATAAATGATTTGGTTTATTCAACAAATTGCAATAATTAAAAACAAACAAACAAGAAAAAGCTGGAAGGGAAGTATGATTAAAAGACTTTAAAAAATTCAAAATTGGCAAAACTATAGTATTTAAAGGTGGCCACTTGAGCAATTTATTACTCCTTCTGTATTTTAGTCTTTGTACAGTAATGTGTTCATGGGCTATTTGTGTAATTAAGTATAACATTAAAAGAGAAAAAGACAGGAACATAGTACATATCAGGTGATTTGTTGGAATGAAAGTTCTAGGTGTATGTTAGAGTGACTTTTTTACTTATTAACAAAGCCAAAGCAGGACTACATTTATAAGGATACTAGAGGCCCGATGCATGAAATTCATGCAAGAGTAGGCCTTCTTTCCCCCGGCTGCCGGCACCGGCTTCCCTCTGGCACCTGGGACCTGGGCTTCCCTTGCAGCCTTGGCTTTGTCCAGAAGGTCGTCTGGAAGGACATCTGGTCTAATTAGCATATTATGCTTTTATTATTATAGATTGTGTTCAGAGATTCATAACTATAAAACCTTCAGTTAGGAAACTGTAGAAATGTAGTTTGCTGAAGAACAAGTGAAATGAATTAGCTTTAAAGTTTGTTTTCTCTGAAATTGCTCAATATTCTTTCTTTCTGTTGAACTCCCAATTAGCCCGGATACTTTTTTATTATTATTTGCTATCTCTGACCCTTGGGGCTAGATCCTATGATAATATAACAAAATGGGCATTAGTCATGTACAGGAAAGTTATTATCTACTGAGATGAAAATCGCCTGGTTGATGACAGGAGTGTTCTGTTAGTCAAACTGATGCCAAAACATGACAAACTAATGTCAAATATAATGAACATCCAGTTCTAAAGGATGATTAAGCTCGAGTGTGGTGGAATCTAGCAATTATGGAGAAAACTAATATTGTTTTGGTATTCTTTATTTTCCACATTTGCTTCAGGCCTTTTTTTTCCAGACTCATATCTTTATTTGGTTGCTTTGCTTAAGTCCTCAGAAAATTTGGCTTGTTGAACCACCATTATAAACAAAGGCCATTGTTTTATTAAGCTTACTGGCCATAGAAGTATTTGATTTGTGGGTAAGTACTTGTTAATCTGTTAGCAAGACTCAGCCCCAATACACTTTTTAGCAGCTCTTTCTTTTCAACATATTTTGGGTTTGACATTTATATGCCAATAGAGATTATAGGCATTGTACACTTTGGTGTTTTTTCTAATTCTTGTAACTAGTCAAGAACTCTAAACTGAAATGAAAAAAGAAAAAAAACCAGTGCGCATCGCTCCTTTTCCACGACCAACAATTTCCATGCTATTTTGCAAATATAGGACAGCTGCTTTATTGAGCTAAAAAAACACTACAAAATGTAATGATAGTACTTTGGACTCTATTCTGATCTCCCTTAAACTCAACACAGCTTGGATTTTTCTGTAATTTTAATGAAAATGTGGCATGGCACATCTCTCTCATTTAAATTATGCACTGTCAGTATTTTCCTTCTTTGCAACTGAAGCACTTCTTGGGAAACATGCCAGGTACAATAGGGAGGGTGAAAGCCCAAAATAGAAAAGAAGGGTGGGTAGGGGGGGCGGGGGGAGGAACTGGACTAAACAAACACACTCTTTACACAGCCATGTTTTTAAAGACTTGCAAATTGCGGGGAAATGGGGTACAGAAGTTCAAGGAGGATTAAGGTAGCTTTAGCAGGCCTAAATGCAGCTAAACATAGGTCAAAATAGGGCCATAACTCGAACCTTAAAAACTTTTCCACACATAAAAACCTGCTGATTTGTTTAAAAAAAGAAAGAAAGAAAGAAGAAAAACTAACACAAGATTTCATTCATTTTACTATGATATCAGAGTACCTCTTATTACTGCTTAGCTACTTAGGACTTGATAGCCATGTGTAAAAAGTCAGTAGTGTTTCTTGACACCGGTGACAATTTCTCAATTAACAAAGCCTTCTTCTTTCACCTGCTATGCTCCCCTTTTGTTTCCCAAGCAAAGATCAATCTTTTATTTATTTTACAAGTATTTGTGAAGAGCCTGCATGAAGAACAAAACAGAGAGGGTCCCAATTTATTGTCATGCATGTCCATCTTTTGTAGAATTCACATATACACAGAAGTCAATTTCCCTTGAGGAGAGGTGGTTAAAAAAAAAAAAAAGAGTATAGGAGGAATGGGGGTGGGAAGAGGAGACATATGTAATTCTTTAAACAATAAAGGTTTTTTTAATTTAAAAAAATGAAAGTGAAATAAAATAAAAAATACAGGAGCCATATTTCTATCAGTGAGAAATAGCCATATAGATTTCGTACCATTTTATAAATCACTCTTCACATTTAATCCTCACCTTAGCCTCGCATGATAAGTATTGTAATCAATCTATTTTACTGATTAGGAAGGAGTTTTAGACAGGTTCAGGAAACTGGTGGTCATCGTTGCAGAGCTACAACATAAGTGTGGGTCTTCTGCCTGGAATTCGTGCTGTTCTCATTATGGTGCATTGGTTCAGAACATGTGCTCTGGAATCCATGGGATTTAGGTATGACTGCAGATCTGCTCCTGACCATGACCTTGGGAGAGAAACCATTCTAAACCTGTTTTCTCTAAAATGGAGATCATGAGAGAATCTCCCTCAGAGGGTTGTGGGAAAATGTCAATAATATAAGACTTGTGCTTAGCACCAAGTCCAGACCCAGAAAGGGTTACCTGGAATGGATTAACCCATCCTTCAAGCAGGATCAGAAATTCCCTGTCAGCTACTTATAAGACATCTTTAAAAATGAAGAAACTCCAGTTGGGTGGCGTAAGAGAAACAAGATGTCTGGGATTAACTGTTAGTGTAGCTGACTGGTCAGGGCTAGTGCTGAGAGTAGGGAGTGCCCAAGGAAGTCTAGGGCCCCAGCTCAAAAACAACTTTTCCACATATTAAGAGATTCCTTTAGGATAAATCAACAGATGCTTTAAAATGCAAAGCTTTGGGGGTAGGAGGAGCAAAGTGAAAGCATTTATCAGAGCTCTTCCTGTTATACATTCTTTTAGTCAAATACTATCTTATTTGAGATCTGCACAGCTGGAAGAAAGGGGCTTCTGGTCCACTTTAGGGTAGGGAGAGCTCTGGAAGAGATAGGATCAGGTGGAAGGTGAAAGGCCCCTGGCCAGGATGGTGGAAGCCAGAGGGCTCTCAGTGTTTGGATAAGGAGAGGCAGGACATTCCAAGACAGGGAAGAAAAGTCTGGAAAATTTGGGAGAGCTCCAAAATGAACTTCCGTTATTTTACAGTTTCGGTTGCGAGTGTGAACTGCCTCGTGCCAATAAAAATGTTCTCCTGTCTTGCCTTTGGCACTGGTGTGGGGCTGAGTGGGAATACCTGGTCAGGGCGAGCCCGGCCATACAGCTGGTGCTCTGGTTCCAAGGATTGTGCAGGGCCCACACTTGTCCTGGAGGAAGAGTCAGAGTGCTGCTGAGCTGGCTTTCTCCCTGAAACCTGCTTGCATTCATCACTTGAATGATACCTTTAAATGTCTTCTCTGAAGTATTTCAAGCTAGGAAGCCCGGGAATACCTCTTCCCCTCGACTACTTAAAGGGTTGGTTAGAATAAAACCTGAGGCTTATGGGAATGTCACTGTGTAACATGTATCTTCAGAGCTGTGCAAGGCCCCCAGGTAAGCTATCCTTCTTGGAGGATCAGAAATTCGGTTCCCTTTGAGCCTATTAACTCTTCAATCCCCTGTCCCCATCTATAGCAAGCTGTCCTTGTGGCATTATGTTTCAATTGCAATTAAAAAGGTATCTGTTCATGATTTTGTGCCCGATATTCTGGGAGAAGGAAGATGTGTCTTTTCTTTGTTTTGCCTCAGTAAACAGAAAGGATTTATCAAGTGTTTGTCTCCAACACGGGGAAGCACTCAGGGGCGAGCAGCTGCAGCTGGGGGAGGTTCGTGGCCAAAGGCAGAAATCCCTGCACTGGGCCTAGAGTTCTAAGTGTGAGTCCCAGCTCTGTCCCCCGTTTGGACTGCAGTTTTCAAGTCTGTGAAATGAAGGAGTGGGATTTTGCTGCTCTGTGGCTCTAATCCTCTGAGTTGGCAGGATCCAGTCATCCTTGCTATAAAGGTGATTTTTAGTTCAGCTCTAAATTAGCAGCCATCACCCCTTAGTTATGATCTCACTGCTGCCTCTGGGACATAACTGGCATTTGCTTTGAAATCCTCTTCCCACTCGTCCCCCCGGCCCCCCAGCCTCTGTTTAGAAGTAGAAATCCCCAAATGCTAGCTTATCGACTACTCCTATCATCCCCACATTTGGTTTCCTTTGCATTTGCCACCCAGTGACCCACATCTAAATAGGTGGAAGCTGCATGAAAAGAAAAAAGGCAGAAAGTTAAGTTAGAGCTGAACTGTAGATCAATGGCTGCAATTTTACCCCAAAGCAGGGCTGTGCTTTTGGAAGGACTAAGATTTATTGGTTTCTACACATGAAGATGTAAAATGTGCTGTTATCGCATCTCCCCAGAATGTGTCCTGGCACCAGCCTGGGGAAACTGCATGGAGTAGCAACTTCCTACTTGCTTTGTCAGTCCTACCATCCATTTTGTGAGTCTAAATTCCACCACATTATCCACACAGAGATGCTGTCTTGTTGGCATGAACCTTGAACTATTAGGCACTGTGAGTGATATTGCTATGACTGAATCTATGGCTTACAGACTTACATATTTAAATGAAGTGAAATCTCATGGTATTCAGAATTCTGCATTTAAACACAATGTAAACTTTCATTTATGTATTCACCCAAGATATAGTTATTAAGTTGGTATAGTACGCTGTAAAATGGTGGAGGCAGAGTATGTGCTGGAAAGAACCTGGATGTTGGATGCAGAAAGAATTTGTATGAAATTTGCTGCTGCTAAATTTACCTTGAGCATGATACTTTCCCTGAGCTTCAACTTTCTTTTGGGAAAAACCATGTTTATCTCACAAGACCTTTGTGAGGCATGTGTGGATATTCAAAAATATTGTTTTATTTACTTAATAATAATGACTGCCCCCACTTTAGAGTTGATAAACGTATTTGCATATATAAAATTTTAATCTTGTACTGTTGGAGTGAGAATATACCAGTGGAGCCAGACAAGACCTTGGTTCAGCAACCTCAGTACTAGAGATCTGGCTAAGAAAGAATTCAGAGCCAAGTCTCAGGCTGTAGGAGAAAGTTTATTTAGAAAGTCACAGAGGGGGAGAAACCAAGATGGCGGCATAGGTAAACACCGGAGTTTGCTGCCTCGAACAACCACTTCAAAAATACAACTAAAAGACGGAACGGACATCATCCAGAACCACAGGAAGGCTGGCTGAGTGGAAGTTCTACAACTAGGAGGAAAGAGAAAAACATACCGAGACTCAGAGGAGGCGCAGTGCTGAAGTAAAATACTAAGGTGCGGAGTGCATGCGGAGCGAGCTGGCAGCTGAGGGTGCGGTTGTTGTTTTCAATCGGGAGGGAGTCTCAGACTCTGAGCTCCAGATCCGGGCGAGTCTCTAGGGACCCAGACTCATACGGGAGAAGCGGGACTGTCTGGCATCGCTCAGAACCCTAGGGCAGCTTTCTCTCCATGGGGCTTGCAGTGATTACTGGGACACTGAGAAGCAGAGCCTCTGAGGGCAAGACTGAGAGCAGCCATAATTGCTAACCCCGCCCTGTTGATCCCATGTTACCCGCCCTGCCCAAGCCCTGCAGGGAGACTTTTGCTGAATAGCCTCAGGCAAAGGCTAGATTAGCACCTCCCTAGAGATCCAGGAGCCATGAATTTTTTTTAGTCCAACAGCAGACTAGAGGATCCCAAGAATCAAGTCAAAGATTTGAAATACGAATAAGCAAAAAACACTCAACCGGAAAAGCAAAATGAAAAAAGAATCCAAAAATATGAAGATAGTGGAAGGAGCCTCTGGGACAGCTTCAAGCGTACCAACAACAGAATTATAGGGGTGCCAGAAGAAGAGAGAGAGCAAGATATTAAAAACCTATTTGAAGAAATAATGACAGAAAACTTCCCCTACCTGGTGAAAGAATTAGACTTATAAGTCCAGGAAGCGTAGAAAGTCACAGAGGTAGAAGAAATGAGCTACAGAAGCAAAAGAAGGGCCCTTGGTACTTAGGAGAAAGAAGGTAAAGGTAATTACCTGTAGGGGAAGTGGAGGGGAACAGGAAATGCACCAGTGTGCTCCTGAGAGGGAGAGTGCACTGGATCCTCTGGCTTGTGGGTATTTATCTGGAGGTCCCAAGGGAAAATCCCAATAGAATATTCACCAGCTTTCCAGGTGTGTCCTTTCTGGGTCATGGTCTACTGATAGGTTGGCACCAGAGCAGGAGGTCATTAGCTAGTGTAACTGGTCCTGAGATATCACTTGCCTGGATCTGAAACACAACTGAGGCCTAGATGTGTTTGATAGGGGCCAGAACTTCATTGTCCTGGGGGCTTAATGCTTAAGGGCTATTCTCTAGCCATCTTGTTTATTCCCCTTCTGAGAGCATCTAACCAGAATGACTAGCAACAGGCCAGGAACCACATCACCGGTGATATGAAAGCAGGGGGTCT